>NC_067420.1:37418540-37539714 GCF_009764475.1 Pristis pectinata
TCTTTACCTCCCTCTGTCTTGATGTAGAGTCCAGCATAATCAAAGACCACACCACCCAGGTCATTCCCTCCTCTCCTCTTCCATCAGGTAGAAGATACAGGAGCATGAGGGCATGTACCACCTGACTTAAGGACAGCTTCTACCCCACTGTGATAAGACCATTGAACAGTGCCCTTATTACGGTGAGATGGACTGTGACCTCATGATCTATCTTGTTGTGACCTTGCTCCTTATTACACTACACTTTCTCTGTAGCTGTGACACTATACTCTGTACTGTTATTGTTTTCACCTGTACTACATCAACGCACTCTGTACTAACTCAATGTAACTGCACTGTGTAATGAATTGACCTGTACAAACGGTATGCAAGACAAGTTTTTCACTGTACCTCAGTACAAGTGACAATAATAAACCAATACCAATACTCCCTCCCTCTGACACTGCGCCCCCTATAAAATTGTACCATTGCAACTGCCTCTCTTCAGTTCTCCCACCAAAATGAATCATCGCTTCTGTCTTAAATTTTATCCACCATGTATTGGCCCATCCCATCAGTCTGTCTGTCCTATCAAAATCCATTACTATCCTCTTCCTTGAGCTGCATTTCCCAGTCCTGTGCCATCTACAAACTTTGAATGTCCAAGTCCCAGTCATAAATGTCAAAGAATGAGCAGTGATGCCAACACAGTAGTGTCAATGATACCAACCTAAAAAACCATTCACCATTATTTTCTATCCCTTTGCCTGTCCAGTGTAGACAACTGAGTGTAATTTGGGCCTCAGTTGTTATAACGCTCTTGAATGGACCTCATACAATAAAGATGAACTCTTGATCTCCTAATCTACCTCGTCATGGCCCTTGCACTTTATTTGTCCACCTGCACTGCACATTCTCTGTAACTGTAACACTATATTCTGCATTCTTTTTTTCCTTTGTATTCCCAAGATGTACTTATGTATGGAATGATCTGTCTGGATGGCATGCAAAACAAAAGCTTTTCACTGTATCTTGGTACATGTGGCAAGAATAAACCAATTACCAGTGCTGGGTATCAGTATTGGTTTATTATTGTCACTTGTACCAAGGTAACAGTGGAAAAACTTGTCTTGCATACTGATCGTACGGGTCAATTCATTACACAGTGCAGTTACATTGAGTTGGTACAGAGTGCATTGAGGTAGTACAGGTAAAAACAATAACAGTACAGAGCAAAGTGTCACAGCTACAGAGAAAGTGCAGTGCAGGTAGACAATAAGGTGCAAAGAGTCCATCTCATCGTATAAGGGAACCATTCAATAGTCTTATCACAGTGGGGTAGAAGCTGTTCTTAAGCCTGGTGGTATGTGCCCTCAGGCTCCTGTATCTTGATGGACAAGGAGAGAAGAGGGAATGACCCAGGTGGGTGGGGTCTTTGACTATGCTGGCTGCTTCACCAAGGCAGTGAGAGGTAAAAACAGAGTCCAAGGAGGGGAGGCTGGTTTCCGTGACGCGCTGGGCTGCATCCACAACTCTCTGCAGTTTCTTGTGGCCCTGAGCAGAGCAGTTGCTGTACCAAGCCATGATGCATCCAGATAGGATGCTTTCTATGGTGCATCGATAAAAATTGGTAAGTGTCAAAGGGGACATGCTAAGTAGAGGCGCTGGTGAGCTTTCTTGGCTGTGGCATCTACAGGATGTTGGACAGGAAGAGGATACTGACATTGGTTTGCTTATACTTCCACGAATTGAGGGTTTTACAAAGATTGCTTTGGTGATATCTTTCAAATGCTTTGAGATGCCTGCTGTAGATACTCTAGGTCTCAAAAGGCAGAGATCACTGCTGCTCGATAGAATGGAGTTTCTACCAGGTCTGAGGTCTTGATCTTCAAACACCCTTTTCCTCAATCAACCAATGACAGAGCTGACAGACTGAAAGCAACGTGAATTTCTTCATCCACGTCCACCTTCACCAAGGGGTGGCTCCCGAGATATGGGAAGCAGTCCATGTTTTTTTTATGGTCTCACCTGGAATCTTTATTGTCAGCTGGCAGTGACGTACAGCAAGAGCAGGCAGTGGTCAGCACGGATCCTGTGGAAGGGTTTCCGGAGCAGACCATCAAAACCATTTGGCACAATGCCTCACTGCCAGTATTCACCAACAAGCACCACGACCTTCCTTGGCTAGCAGTGAGAGGGGACCTCCTGGTCAGATCTTTCTTGCACAGTTGGAGTTTCACTTCCAATGCACACTACCCTTGAGCTGGCTGTGAGGAAGATGAGACAATTGTCGACTGCTTTATGAACCGTACACTTGCAGAGAAGGTCTGGAAAAGGATGCAAGGGTCCTTGTCGAGGTTCATCCCAAGCAGCTGCACAACAGAGGGCCCTCTGATCCGTGGGCTGTTCCTACAGGGATGCATACCGAGACAAACAAGTACAGCTGGGAGATCACAAGTTCGGTGAAAAGACACACTTCACTCTGCCCAAAACTCATTAGTCTTCTGGTACAAGATGTCTGGAAGTGATTGTGCTGGCTGGCACATTCCAGGCTGCAGGAGTACATGCAAAAGTATGCACTGAGGCTTGGTGCAGCCAAAGCCTTGTGGGGAAGGACTGCAGTCTAAGGTCCTGCTGCCACTAGACGTTGAAAGGCTGGGGACACAAGAAACTGCAGGTGCTGAAATCGGGAGCAAAAACTAAACTGTTGGAAGAACTCAGCGGAGATGGGACAGGTCCTGATGCAGGGGTTCAATCCAAAATGTCCACCATCTGTTTGCCTCCACAGATGCTGTTTGACCTGCTGAGTTCCTACAGCACAGTGTACAGCAATGGAAAAAGACCCTTCAGCCCATAATTATCCATGTCAAACAAGATGTATATTCAAGCTAATCCCATTTCCCAGCACTGGCCCATGTCCCTCCAAACTCTTGTCATCCATATACCCATCCACATACTTCTTAACTGTATCTAATGTACCTGCCTCAACCACTTCCTCTGGCAGCTGGTTCCATGTATCTACCACCCGCTGTGTAAAAAAAATTGCCCCTCAGGTTCTCATTCAACCTTTCACCTTAAGACTATGTCCTCTGGTTTACGATTCCCCAACCCCGGAAAAAAGACCATATTTATGCCCTTCATGATCTTTCTACCCCTATGAGATCACCCCTCAGTATCCTACGCTCCAAGGAGTAAAGGCCCAGCCTGACTGAGGGGTGATCTCTCCCTATAACTCAGTCCCTCAAGTCTTGGCAACACCCTTGCATTTTTTTTTGCACTTTCCAGTTTAATCACATCCTTCCCTATAACAGGGTGACCAAAACTGAACACAACGCTCCAAGTGCAGCCTCACGGATGTCTTGTACAATCACAACATAACCTCCCAACTTCTATATTCAGTGCCCTGACTGATGAAGGCCAGCCTGCCAAAAGCCTTCTTCACTGCCCTGTCTACCTGTGACTCCACTTTAAGGGAAGTGTACCGTACTCCAAGGTCTCTCTGTTCTACAACAGTACCCAGGGCCCTCAAAGTCTGATCTTGAATTGTCCTTCCAAAGTGTAACACTTTGAAATTATCTGAATTAAATTCCATTTGCCATTCCTCAGCCCACCTCCCCAGCCAATCGAGATCCCGCTGCAATTCTTGATCCTCCTCTTCACTGTCTACAACCTATTTTAGTGTCATCGGCAAACTTGCTAACTATTCCTCGTATATTCTCAACCAAATTGTTAATACAGATAACAGTGGGTCCAGCACCGACCCCTGGGGCACACCACTAGTCACAAACCTCCAGTCTGAGAAACATCCTTCCACCATCACCATTTCCTACCACCCAGCCAATGTTGTATCCAGTTTGCTAGATCTCCTTGGATGCCATGTGATCTAACCTTCCAGAGCAGCCCACCAAGAACCTTATCAAAAGCCTTACTGAAATCCATATATACTATGTCTACCGCCCTTTCCTCATCAACCTTCCTCGTTTATCTTTTGCTTTGAGGGGCTGCATCCTGTGCAACAGCCCCATAATCTCCTGAAGGGTGGTATTGTTTAGAGGCCACGTGAATGGCATTGGTGCTTTGTACATAGAATGTATTAACTCTATAATACCAAGAATGCATTGACTTGACATGAATGTACAGAAAATTATGGACTGTTTTTGTTTATTTTTTATGAATGACATTTATTTTTGAAATAATAAAAATAAAGCAGGAGCGGCTCAATGGAGGACTTTTGTCTTGCAGGTGCTGCGTGTAAGATCCACCCTCTTACCTGCTTCACTGAAGGAGTAAACAGTGGCTTGGAACGCGTCCTTCCAGCCCATCCAAGCATCATCTGCGTTCTGCAGCTCTTCATAGTTAATGAAGCACCTCCCTTTTGTTTCCTGCTAACCTATACTCATGCACTCTCTGTCCCCTCCTTTTTCTGTTCTACCCTTTTAGGATTCATGGATTCTCCAGACTTACAAAACCAACACTGAAAGAAAAAAGGCTTATAACAATGTAATCTTATGCCTTGACTCATCTGCGCTGCTCCAACTTCACATGCGCTCTTACCCCAAATGGAGCAATGCCTAGTCTGTATCCAAATCACTTATTAAAGACCTTGCAATACTTACCTACCATTTTATCTGCCAATCTTTAATTCCAGTCCTCGTACGCCAGATCTCTACTCAAGGAAATTAATCCTCCTGCAGCTGATATTTTCATTTCTTTGATGTTTATTGGTCCTTTTTATTACTACTTTATTAATAATATATACAAAGTCTTCACAGATATATGAAGAAAGCATTGAGGGATAACATTGGCCCAATAAAGGGAAAGGCAGATTAGACAATTTTGGACCAAAGGGAAATGGACATATTAAATTACTTTTTTTTTGCTTTGTATTTGTCAGTAAATGATGACAAGCTACAAATATGTCAAGACAACAAGTGTTTCATTTTGTTGAAAGAGAGGAAGTGATTCAGAAAATAACAGAACTTAAGATAGACAAATACAATAGCTACCGTCCTGTCCTGAAGAAGGGTTCTGACCCGAAATGTTGACCGCCTGCTTTTCTCCACGGATGCTGCCTGGCCTGTTGAGTTCCTCCAGCATCATCGTGTTTTTCATCTAGATTCCAGCATCTGCAGTCCTTTGTTTCTCATAGCTACCATCCAAAGTGTTGAGGAAGTTGTACATGCATTATAAAAATTCTCCACATTTCTCCAGAGCATGGAATTATTTCTTTGAACTGAACATAGATAATTACTTGAGAAAATCTAGAAATGCTGTAAACAAACTTTTTCATGAATGTTTTTATCCATCTTAAAGACAGGAGACTCCAATCCTCCTAGATAAACACCAGTTGCAGGGAAGTCACTGGAACACATCACTGTATGATAGAACATCAGCATAAAAATTTATAATGGTTTTGACACAGGAGGCCATTGTGCTCATCAAGTTTCTACTGGCTCCTGGTACAATAATCTTGTTAGTTCCATTGTTCCATTCCCCTGCCGTTTCCCCATAGTTTTGCAACTTTCTCCGAAGTATCTATCCTACTGCCTTTTGAAGATAAGATATCTTTATTAGTCACATGTACATCAAAACACACAGTGAAATGAATCTTTTGCGTAGTGTTCTGGGGTCAGCCCACAAGTGTCGCCACGCTTCCGGCGCCAACACAGCATGCCCACAACTTCCTAACCTGTATGTCTTTGCAATGTGGGAGGAAACCGGAGCACCTGGAGGAAACCCACGCAGACACGGGGAGAGCGTACAAACTCCTTAGACAGTGGCCGGAATTGAACCCAGGTTGCTAGTGCTGTAAAGCGTTATGCTAACTGCTATACTACCGTGCCTGCCTGTACTAATTGATTCTGTTTTCACACTTCTACCTATTCCAGATTTCCATTTTCCTTTCCATACTGCTGGTGACCCTTTAATTCCCCACACCTCAATTTTGTTAGCGAGTATTTTACGATGGACTTTACCAAAATCCACACAGGTGAAGTTCACTTTCCCTTCATCAACCAAAAAACAGTCAGGTTAGTCAAAGACCATTTGGCTTTAACACATCCATACAGGCTCTGCTTCATCAAATTTCTGCAATTATCTATTACGTTCAATGAGCTCTGGTATTCCTCCCTGCCTTCCCATCTCCCTCTCTCCATTGCTACACCTTGAAAATCACCTCTTTGACTTAGGTGTGGGCAAGATGTAAAGCTGAGTGTTGAGGGTTCATCAAGTTGATAAAGCTAACAGTGCCAGAGAGTTCCTGCATGATTATGTAGCTACGCTCCACGTTCACTCTTTAGAACTAGCAGCAGTCTCATTCCCATCCCAAGTCCAGCCTGTTTTACAAATTCCAGTAAAATTCCAATAATCTAGCAGAGTCGAGACTTTAGTGGTGCTGGAATGGAAGATTATTGGATGTTATTTCAATTAACACCCCAACATTTTAATTAACATTTTTTTTAAAGATGTTACACCGTATTATAAATTTTCTAGTAAACCAATAAGTTTAAAGGGGGTGCGGTGACTGGAATCCCACCAAGTTAAATGGGAGTGCGGGAACCTGGGGCCAGGTGTGTTGAATGTGTGGAGAGGGTGTGTGGAAAACAAAGCTGCAGTGTGGGGAAAGGGAGCACAGTATCTGGGGGCCCAGAGAGAGCACAGCAAACATCAGCTTGTGAACTAGTTGTTGAACCATTGGGATTTCTGAATAGATGGCTAGTAGATTATGACAGTTTACTGTATACTTAATTTACTATGTGAGCATTCAGGTTAAAGACATTTTTTTTTACAAGGCAATAGCGGGAGGACAGAGGAACGTGCGTGTCTCAACAGTTCTTCCAGAAACGCACCTGTGTCACAATGGGGTTGAATGCTGGAAAATAAAGCAGAATAAAAATAAGTGGAATCGTCGACCCATCATAGGATATCATCTCAGGAAAAAAAAAGTACAAGTTAGCACATGTGATTTCTCTTAAAATGAGTTCCAGTTGTTTATTGTACTTTGAGGAGATGATGAGTATTTCCTCAAAGGGAAAGTTCTAACAGGATCGTAGGGGCAAGACTAATCATTCCCAGACAGCTCGTCTCGTTTGACAATATTGCAAGTGGAATTTTATCTGCCTGCACTTCTTGCCAAGAGAATGGTACATGTAACAGGCCAATCCCACACAAAGCAGAATAAAATATTAAAATTAAGAGGACTACAATAGTTATAATCATTCCACAGTACTCCGTCGACTGCGGAAAACAATTTGTGACTTCCTGAGATACTGCAAAGGTGTTAGTTAAATGTAAGACCTTCTAATAGCAAGAGCTGGACCAGAAACTAAAGTTCATACAGTCCTCTGGTTATTTGGTTTTCCACACTGTACAAATTGAGTGAGGTAACTTACCACAAACATCATAAATATTTGTTCGGGTATCCTCCCATGCAGACCAGATTGATGTTTTGTTACCATGGAGTGAGTTTTCAAACACCAAACATTCCAGCTTTAACTTACTAGAACTGGACTGGACCAGAAACCAAACTTCACAAGGTCCTCACTCTTATTAAAGCCTAAACCATCATTCACTGTTTAGTTTCATGAGCTGACAACTTCCTGTGTAGAGCTTGCATCAGCAAAGATGTCCAGGTACAGGATATGGGTTTTGCTGACAACATCACCATTTTATGTTCACTTTTAATTGCCTCCCAAATGATGATTAGCTGGACCATTTTGGAAAATAGTTAAGAGTCACAAAGACTCCTTAGACAGCACCTTGCAAACCCACGAACTCTACCAGTTAGAAGGGCAAGGGCAGCAAAAGCATGGGGAACACCACTATCAAGACGCACACCATCACAACTTGAAAATATATCACCGTTCTTTCACTGTCACTGGGTCAAAATCCTAGAACTCTCTCCCTAACAGCAATGTGGGTATACCCACACTTCAAGGACGGCACCACCACCTTTTCAAAGACAGTTAGGGATGGGCAATTAAATGCTGAGTCAGCCTGCAGCCCATATCCCTTGAATGAATATTAAAAAAAGTTAACACAGTCCTGTGATTCTGGAGTCATATGTACAGTAAGCAGATCAGGTCAAGACAGCTGATGTTCTTCCTTAAGGGATATTTGTGACAACAATACTGTAGTATTATCGCCACCATTACTGATACTTGCTTTGTTAAAAAAAAATTTAATTAACCAAACTTAAGCTTTCCCCAGATAATATATTTGGATTCATACACTTGGCTCCAGATAATTACACCAGGATTCTTCATTACTAGTCCAGTGACTTAACCACTATGCTACTGTGCCCCTTAGGAACCATTCATCTTAAATCAAACATATTTTCTTAATACATAGCTCTATTTGATTCCTGTGCATGCAGTTGACTCCTGGCATCAATCAATTGGCACCTTAGAAAGAAAACAAATTCAATAGCACAATGTTTCTTTTTGAAGTAGAAGCATGCCTTTGCTGGGATTGTTCGTAATCCTGTAACAAAACTGGTGGAAAATTCATGACCGTGGATACAGTTCTGCTCCATCAAGGTTAGTAACTATATTAAGGGAAAAAAAAGTGTTAACTCCCAGGAATTGTATGTGTTTCACATGTGAGTGAAATGGTTGGTTAATGAATTTAGTCTTCTATACAGTCACAGCAACTGAGTTCCACAGCGCCAGCAACCCGGGTTCAATTCCGGCCACTGTCTGTAAGGAGTTTGTACATTCTCCCTGTGTCTGTGTGGGTTTCCTCTGGGTGCTCCGGTTTCCTCCCACATTCCAAAGACGTATGGGTTAGGAAGTTGTGGGCATGCTGTGTTGGCGCCGGAAGCGTGGTGACACTTGTGGGCTGCCCCCAGAACACTCTACACAAAAGATGCATTTCACGGTGTGTTTCAATGTACATGTGACTAATAAAGATATCTTATCTTAGAATTAAATTTAGATTATTTGGCAAGGTGGCTCAACCCTAACAACCCTCCTGTGGTAACTGTAGTTAAAGCTGCTTTTTCTTTCCCCCCATATTAAATATCTTTATACTCCAATACCGATTTGATGGGGTATTGACAGTAGGTAATAGTCACCCATTCATACCCTGGTAACTCATCATACCCAAAGCATAACAGTTTCACATTCCTCATATTTTCTTATGACAGAGAAGAAGGCCTTTGGGCCCATTGAGTCTATGCTGGTTCCAGGAGCATTCCCATCAGTCCTATCCCTGAACATATTTCCCTGTAGCCTATTCTCTCTTGTGTACCCAACAACTAGCCCTTGATTCTGCTGCAGCCTGCTTGCAGTAAGGACAATTTACAATAGGTGATTCAGGAGAAACCCTTTTACTCTGAGAGCTCAGTTACAACTTACTACCACAAATTGCAAAGGCAGAGAGCACAGAATTGATTTAAGGGGATGCTAGAGAACAGAATGAAGAATATGTTGGTGGAGTTCAATGAAGTAGAAGCCTTGTCTGGTACATAGCCATGACTATAGAACTGCCTGATAATCTGTTTCTGTGCTGCAAAGATTGGAAGGATCTCCTTAAAAATACATATCCACAGTCTGAACCTTCTCAGTCATTCTTCCTTCTCCCTTTCTCTTCCTTAGTACTTGCATAAAAACTGCTACAGCTCTCACTTCCTCCTGTCAGAAGTATGAACTGAAAAATTAACCTATTTTGCTTTTCCAAAACGCTGCCTGCCCTACTAAGTATTTATAACATTATCTACATAACTAACATAGATTTAATTATATTGCAACATATTAAATTTCATGAACATGAAATAAGATTTAATAAAGGTGACAAGCTTAAATGAATCATTGCAAGGGATTTGTGGCAATTGCTCATGTTATTTAAATATAAATGTGAGGTGATGGACCAAGACCTTTATTTCCAGCCACAATAGCTAGAAAAGTTACAAGAGAATATGAACTAAATCAAATAGCCGTAACTATTTGAGTTTAAAACCCTCCTGCATGCTAAAAATGTATGTGAATTCAGGAGATGATAATTTTTACAAACTATAAGAGATGGTTATAGTCATAGAGAGATACAGAACAGAAACAGGTCCTTCACCCCATTGAGTTGTACTAATCCATTTACACTAATCCTGTATTAATCCCATTTTTCCTTCTTCCTACATTCTCACCAACTCCCCCCAGACCCTACCACTCACCTACACCCTAAGGGCAATTAACAGTGGTCAATTAACCTATCAACCCACACGTCTGAGAGATGTGGGACAAAACCCACATTGTCACAGGGAGAATGTGGAAACTCAACTCATAGACAGCACCCGGGGTCAGGATTGAACCCGGGTCTTTGACTCTGCGAGGCAGTGGTTCTACTCGTTGTGCCACATAGTGGTGTGACTCCCTATCTCTCTAATATTCTTCAGCTGTACAACACTGAAAAATATCTGCACCTCCCAACTGTGCCTTCTCGATTATTTGTGACTTTATATCCCTTTAGTTCCCAAGGCCCTAAAGATCTAGATTCCCTCCCTAAATTTCTCTGCATTGTCCTTACAACTTTAAGACCGTCCTCAACCCGTACCCCTGATGCCTGGCTTAATACGTCGCTTAGCTTCAATTTTTGTTTGCTAACATTGCTGTTAAATCCTTTGGAGGTATTTAAGCCATGTTAAAGGCACTAAATAAATGGAATTTGTTATGTGAAGTAGACAAAATGAGAGGACAAGATTGTAGCCCGATGCCCAGACAACAGAAGAACCTCAAAACCTTTCATTGTTCTTACAGTTTCACATTAAGTCTGAAGTGATGAGTCTTACGGCTATTATAGATGGATTGACTAAGAAACAGTTGAGTGCCGTGAAGCACAGTTGGTTAAGAAAATAGAAGATCATAATCTTTACAAAAAACATATGTATAGATGGATTTTTCAGAACATCAGTAAAATGAAAACCATCAATTATTGGCTGTCCATCAAAGACCAGGACTGAACTCAAGAGTCAAAATCTTATGGGGAATTCCAGCTGTTTTATCTCATCGCTACTAACAAACCAAAAATTGTTATTTCCTGTGATAGAGGCAGAAAGAGGACAAATTAAAGCAGAGAGAAGGGCTGAGCGAGGTTATTGACTTGGAGAAAACAAAATACAGAAAGACAGCTTTGATATTGTGATAGAACAGCTCCATGCACAACGTGAATGACAGATCTCTTTCCAGTGCTGAGTAAACGTTTAGCATTTTCCATCTCATGATTATGACCAATAAATAATGAAATAGTTATTTGCAGGGTAAAAGGGAGCCTATCATTTTGCATTTAAAATTCATAGATTGTATTCTCAGTAGGGCAATGATGGCAAGGAGTTTTATAATCTGCTTTTCAACCTTCTTTTCTTTCTCTCCCAGTCTACATATCATCCTGATGTGCTTGACACTCCCAATCTGTTCCTCAAAACCTCCCTGCCTTCCACAGGTGCTAGGTGAAAGCCGCCTGTTCACGTGAGCCACAACAGCAGGAACTGTCATACCCTGGAAGTACTTCTGGAACAGTGCAGATGACTTCTTCAGGATTGAACCTCCATCAATCTATAGCGTGAAAGATCCCAGTGACTCAGAGGAGGAGGGTTATTCCTGGCAAACTGGTTTTAAGAATCCTTAGTCACCCTGAGAACGAAGTGAAAGGCAGTATTTCAGGACAAGTCTTTCTATTGTCAGGAGAGGTGGAAGGGAAGTCGTTCACCAGAGTGTGATCTTATCCATTATCAGCTAGGATAAATCATTAGGATCAAAGGGTAAGAAACTTGGCAAATTTTGTTTTCCCATCAATACTCAAGCATCAGTACGACCATATGGAGCAGGCCATATTACTGCACCAGCTGAAACAAGCTGTGTCTGTACTTACAGCTGGTTGTTACCTTAACCCAGATGACTCACAGGGGAAGCTGGAATCTGCTCTGAGGTTCTTCCTTTCTGAATAACTTAAACTGATTTGTATTTTTTCATCCCAAGTTACGTAATCTGCAAAACCACCACCTATTTCATGGAATGTTTTCCACTGACTGGAATAGACGTTAACTGCATTGAAGAGTATCAGTTACCTTGTGTCACTAAATGATTACATAGCTGTTACTGCCTAAAACAAATGGGAACCAGACAGGGCAAAGCAAGGGGTTTTCAGCTAACTGCTGAATTTTCTTTCAAGAAATATACCTCACCTGTGTTTTACTCCCAATTTGCTCTGACTTCCTGTGTGGGACTTTATCAAAAGCCTTCTGAAAATCCAATACACCACATCCACTGGTTCCCCTTCTCTGTTTTATTAGTTACATCCTCAAAGAACTCCTATTTATATTTCCTACAGGTTACCTACAACTAACATTCACCACTTCTATTTGCATCACAGTCACTCTTGCTCTCCTACCTTATCACAGACGTTCTTTGTTCTCTCCAAATTAAAATATGCTTGTTTTCTAACACAACATAGTTCTGATGAAAGGATACTGACCTCCTACCAACTCTCTTATCTCTCACCACAGATGTCCCCGATCTGCTGAGTGTTTCCATCATTTTTTGTTTTTATTTCAGACCTCCACTATCTTTTTTTTACTTTTTGAACACTGTGCATTGCGGACTACCCTGGGTGTGAATCCCCAAGGCCTGCAATTTTTTTGGTTATTTGAGACAATTTTAATCAATTGATTGCTCAGGTGGAAAATTAGCAATTTTGACAATTGTTTTCATACATGTATAAAATGAAAAGACAGTAAAGTGACATTGGCCTGGCATTTCCTGTACATGTCTTGCAGGTAAACACACAAATAGGGGACAACCCAAATCTGTGGTCCAAAGGCTAGCGGAAATTTGGTTTAGAGCTTGAAACATCTGTGTACAATAGATTTTAACCATATGCAAAACACTAAAACCAAGCAATGGAAAAATTTAATGAGCTTTATACTGTTCAATCTAATCCTCTACAGTACTATAAGCTACATGGAGAGGTTGGACAAACTTGGATTGTTCACTCTAGAGTGTTGAAAGCTGAGGGGAGACCTGATAGTAGTTTATAAGATCGATAGGGTGGACAGCCAGAATCTTTTCCCATGGTAGAAATATTGAAAACTAGAGGGCATAGCTTGAGATAGGGAAAACTTAAAGGGGGATGTGCAGGGCATTATTTCTCCCCCACACAGAGAGTGGTAGGTCCCTGGAACACAGTGCCGGGGGTGGGAGTGGAAGCAGATACGATAGAGGTGTTTAAGAGGCTTTTAGACAGGCACATGAATATGAAGGGAATGGAGGGATATGGATCATGTACAGGCAGAAAGGATTAGTTTAATTTGACATTGTGCTCAGCACAGACATCGTGGGCCAAAGGGCCTGTTCCTGTGCTGTACCGTTCTATGTACAGTGCTGGTGAGGTATTGAGAGCTCCCTGGGCCTTCAAATACATTCATTTTGGGGCCTAGTGGAGTGATTTGCACTTGCAGAATGATTACTGCCAATGAAGTACTTTAAGAATTGTCAATGCTAGACTATAGGAAACATAGTGATCAATGTGTGCACAGTAAGCTCCCACAAACAGCAATGAGGCATTGATCAGAAACTCTGCTTTTCAAATGCTGACTGCAGAATAAATATCATCCTAGATACCAGGGTTAAGCCCGTTATTCTTCAAAATCGTGCCACTTCCCATGAGAGAGCCAGTGAGGCCTCAGATCAACGTCTCACCCTCCAAGACTCCTCCAACAGCACAGCACTTCCCACAGGAATATCAGCCCAGATTTTGGGTCCATGTCTGTAGAGTGAGACTTGAGTATCCAAACTTAGGATTTGAGAGGCAAGAGTGCTACTGAAGCAAAGCTGAAACTAATAAGTGTGTTCTGCATTCCGAATACTTTGCAGATGAGCTTCTAACTATGTTCAGTCTGTACCAGCAGAGGTACATGCTTTGCAAATTGACAGTATTCACTCCTAAGAGCCACTTCTATTCTCTTATTTCACTCTCCAGCCAAAGCCTTGTACTTTTTGATGTATTTATTATGACAAGAACTTGGATTTCAAATGTACTCAGCCTGCAAGATTGCCAATAATTCTGACATAAAAGTCAGGCTTCTCAAGCTTTTCCCCTTGGGGGCTTGAATTATTCTACCATATGTTTCTTTTGTTCTTGCTTCTTTCGTATTTTTACACTTTTTCATCTTTCGATGAATGGAAGAGATTTGATGTGCCAACAGAAAAATTACCTTGTGGCTCAGTTGGTAGCATTCTCGGTTTAGAAGGCTGAGAGTTTCAAGACCTACTCCAGAGATTTGAGCACAGAAGTCTTGGCTGGACCTCCTGTCTATTTCTGAGCTTTGAGACATTGAAAGGTGCTCTCTTCTCTGTTGTGAATGTTAATGATCCAAAGGCACTGTTTTGAAGGACATGGGAGTTATCCCTCATGTTCTGGTAATCAAAATCTTTAAACTGGATTAGTTGGCTATTACTTATCACCGCACTGCTGTTTGAGAGGTTGTTGAGCACATCTTTTTATAACTGTGTTAGCACTTCACAAGGTCCAACTCTTCAGCAAAAGTGAAAGTATGCCTTTTGGTTTGATGTTTGGTTATGAAGCTCTATTTGTTCCATTTTCCAAATAAATTGGAACCATGTTACATACATCATGGACCTTCCAAACCAAGCCCCTCTGTGCAAAAGGAAGAGAGACATAATCAATGCTATCATTGAACAAAATCATAATTTTTGCAAGGAACTCAACATGCTTTATGAATCACAACACTGGGGAAGAGCATCACCCCAGACCGTAGTCTGAGGGACACCCTAAGTGCACATGCACCTGGACTTTTATCCACAGTGACAAATGGCAACAGAGGCAAGTTGCATGATGTGGGAAGGGATATAGGGAAAAAGGAATGCTTCATTTTTCTTATCACTTTCAAGCTACATCCCCTCTCAGCACTTAATCCTGAGACACAACATCGCATAGATATTGATGTACTGGTAATGCATAACCTGAAAAAGGATAATATAATTTCAGAAAAAATTACTCTGTAATGCAGTTCAAATTGAGTCTTTACAATTCAAATTAAATGTCTTTCATATAAAAGCAATACCAAGAACTGTGTCTTTAACTTGTCAAGTTGGCTTCAATTCAAAATCGATTTCTTTCATTTTATGCAAAAGCCAGGTCAATAACTGCATTTCTCCAAATGTTTTAGCTTGCCAGTGCAATTAAGCTGGTTTTGTAAGGCTCATCGGCACGTAAATATTAGAAGCAGCATGTTCACTCAAATACTCTCCTCCCTTCTCTTCATAGTCAGCCAGTGTTATCCAACCTTCAGCTTGATCCTTGTGCTCCATAGCCCAATCACGAGCGCCAAACCAGGCATCCAAAACAGGATTGGAAGCAATGACCACCTGAAAGACATGAGGGCCCCATATCAACCTACAAAAGTTCTGTACAATGGAAGTGACTTAAAGGAGAAAGGTAACTTCATAAGCATCTATTCATGGTGATATTGGGTCACTTCTATGGATTTTGTTTCCAGAAGGTAAAGTTGAATGTGCACAACTAAATGTTTGTGATGGTCCCTTTACACTAAGGACTTGTGTCTCAAATTTGCCCACAAACATGTAACAAAAGACCTCTCAGTTTATAGATCAGTTTTGAAGAATGTGGGATTGTTACGTATGTCAACAATACTAATTGTACCTCAGTGATTGATGCAGACAGAGCAATTATTCCTGTGTGCTAAGATCCCCATCTTGAATACTACAAAAATTCACCCGAATTTCAATAAAAACTGTGACTGAACTCAGCCATAGCACACATCACAAGTTTAATGCATTGTGCTCCAAGCAGCATATAGACATGCCTGATCTCAAGCATCCTTCAAGAGACCACACAAAACCCTGATTGATTCACACCAGAAGTGCAATGATAAGAACACATGGTTCTCCCAGGAAGAGATACCCACTAACACAAAATGTTCTCATATTTTCAAATGGGCAGGTGTACACCACAGCATGTTCTCACAGTGGGTGTGTATAGATGACATGAGAACAATAGACTAAGGGAAGTAAAATCCTCCGTAGACATTCATGTGCCTTCTATTTTTGTCCGAATACTCACTATTTACCAGAATGATGTTTTGCCAATTGTTGAAGTGCTTGGCTGATGCCACTTATAAATTCACCATAGCCACCACCTCATTTATCCCTACACTATCTCCAAATCTACAGCCAACTTGTCAGGACAAGATCATCAGAACTGGAAAACTGAGAAAACAAACATGTTTTATGTTGCAGGGAGAGGGATGAGTCAAGAGAGCAGAGTCCATGATAATGCCCAGACAGAGAATTAGACAGACAGGTTTCTGGAAGTTCAGGATCATCCTTGTGAAACCCAATCTGTACTGGGTTTCTCCAACGTACAGGAGACCATATTGTGAGCATCAAATGCAACAAACGGAATTGGAAGAAGTGCAAGTAAATTGTTGCTTCACCTGGAAGGACTGCTTGGGCCTGTAAATAGTGGGAAAGAAAGATAAAAGAACAGGTCTTGCCTCTCCCACAGTTGTAAGGGAAAGTGCAAAGTCCTTCCAATCAGCTGTCACTTTAGTTCATTATCCTACTCTCATGCTGGTCTGTGTTCAGCTTACCACATTGCTCCAACCATGCCTGGAGTAAGCAAGAGGAACAGCAACTCACCTCTGCCTGGGGCATTTGAAGTCCTCAGGACCTTATATCAAATTTAGATAACTACTCTTTATTTCCCTTTCTCCACAGATGTGGTTGTACCTTACTGTTTCAACTTGTTTCTTTTTTCTTCTCTTCTGTAACTGCTGGTTTTTAAAGTAATTGTTACCTGATAAATTCAGTCTGCATCCTATCACAGGCAGTCCCACCACTCCCCTTCTCATTTTACCAGTTTTGATGACAGGTCTTTGACCTGAAGTTAACGGTCCTCTGTTGCTCTCTCCACTGATGTTGCTTGACCAGCTGAGTTCTTCCAACATTTCTCATCAAAACGTAAAAGATTGATAAAAGAGTGACGTTTAGAAACGGGTTAGTGCCCAGCAGGGAATCAGAGATTATAATGCTAAGTAGATGCACAAGTGGAAAAGCTCATCCCTCATGTACAAAGGGAACCACATAAGCAATATATACTGTATGTACCAAAATAATAGACTTAGAAATTGTTGCAATTAACTGCTGCTAAACTTGCACGGAGGTTCAGAGTGAGAAGTCCTTATAGTTATCACATCCCTCCAAATATATAATCTTCAAAGAGAACCAGGAATTTCTCTCTGGCATTTCTGCTTAAGTTGAACTATCAAAGTCAGATTAATTGGTCATTCATCTCATCTGCTGTTTGTAGGGCCTTTTGGTGCACAAACAGTCTACACCTCAAATATAATTAAATTGCTATAAAGTCCATTAGGACATGAAGAAGTGGTACATGATGAGAGAGAAGATCTTCCAGATGGGCAAGAAACACCAATGAATTACTTACTTTTCTGGCTACTGAAGGCCAGTTGGATATAACACTAGAAAGCAAAACACTTTTCAATTAAAGTGTATTTGATAAGAAGAAAGGAGGAAAATAGGTGACAGTAGTAACCACAATGTGCAACTGAAAATCGAGCAAAGACCATGGCTTTCTTTTATGCAAAGATGTCAAGAATCTTCAAATAAAAGCTTTTATTGGCTCCAAGCCCAGTGGGCATTAGTGTTTTTTCATTTTCTTCAGTGAACCCAAGTACCCCTGGATTATACTACGCACATATATACTGCATTGCTCCAAAATGGATTTGTAGACACATTAGTTTGGGAAAAGCCATTAAAGGTTGTCAGATCTCTGAATAAAAATAAAACAAAACTGCAGATACTGGAAATCTAAAATAAAAACAAAATGTTAGAAATACTCAGCAGGTCATCCACATTTGTGAGAAGGGAAACAGAGTTAATGTTTCAAATTGTCGACTCTGTTGGATCTCTTAATGTTCAAAATCTTATGGGTGAATCATCCAGTAATCGATATAAAGCTCCTTAGCCCCCAAGTTAATCAAAAGATTTTTATTCTTAGTTTGCCATTACAGCAAACTGAAAGGCAAAACAATATAGTGGCTCAGAAGTTTTCATTCCTTCATAGTTTCTTTCTAATTCTTTATAGCACTTCTTCACTGACTAGCCAAATAGCAGAATTAATTCTTTATTAATCCTCAGGGTTGTGGAACTAAGATGTTAGTTGTCCAAAATGAAACTTGCTGTTGCAATAAAAAGTAAAGGATGACAAGCTGAACAGAGGAGGTTTAACCAGAGGTCAGAGGTCTGCTTTGTACCCCTATCATAAATGGTATGAAGGAAATGTGTCCATTTATTTGAAATTCTGCTGATGCCAACAAGCCAAGTGCCCAGTGAACTAACCAACATGAGTTTAGTACTGAATTTTCCTGCTCTTTATATTCAGAAATACAGCTTTGCCACAGAATCACAGATTGATACAACACAGGAGGACAGTCTGCCTGCTGGCTCTTTGAGCTCTCTCATTAATCTAGGCACTTTCCCCATATTCCTGCACATTCTTCCCCTTCAATTCCCATTTGAAAGTTATTACTGAATCTGTTACACCTTCATTTGCACAGCGTACTCTGAATTACAATAACTAGCTGTGTAATTTTTTAAAATCTATACCCTAACAGAGTCAGAGTTATACAGCACGGAAACAGGTCCTTTGGCCCAACTCATCTATACTGACCAAGATGAACAGCAGGACCACAAAAGCTCTTGCGATATCTACACTACTACCCCAAAGAGGATGTTATTCTGCCTATAACCACAGATAGTGAGCCTGACACACAAGGGGATTTAACTTGTCACTGACAGGATTTTGCCTGTGGAGGGATACGACAAAATAATTAGCAGCAAATGAAAATCAAAAAAATTGCAGATGCTGGAGTTCTGAAATAAAAACAGAAAATGCTAGAAACACTAAGTAGGTCAGGCAGCATCTGAGGAAAGAGAAACAGGCCAAAAGACCCCTCGTCAGAACACAATTTGTACAGCCATCGGAAAAGAGGGAAAAGGGACCGACTGGATTGACCCACAAGGTATCAACATGGAACCAGTGGGCCAAATTGCCTGCTTCTGTGACACAATGGTGATGCAGTAGTTAGCTCTGCTATCTCACAGCCCCAGGGATTCACGTTCGATCCTGATCTCAGGCAACGTCTTTGTGAAGTTTGTACATACTTCTATTACACATGTGGGTTTCTGCCGGGTGCTCTAGTTTCTTCCCACATCCCAAAGACATATTAGGAGGTTAACTGGCTGCTGTAAAATAACCTCATGATGCAAGTAAGTGGCAAAAGAATAAAAAGGGGAGTTGATGGGCATGTGAGAGAGAAGGAAGTCATGGACAGGGAATGGCACTGATCGGATTGCTCTGTTGGAAGCCACCATTGACCCATAAGATACAGGGGCAGAATCAGGCCATTCGGCCCATTGAGTCTGCTCTGCCATTCAATCATGGCTGATTTTTGTCCCAATCCCATTTTCCCTGTAACCCTTAACCCCTTTACCAATCAACCCCAATAGCCTTCTTTTGTGTTGTAAATAAATAACATGAATCTCTTGTTCCGACCCTCCAGAGAAGCATCCATTGTCCTAAACATTTGTCAGCTATGCCTCAGTGAATAGATTAACTTCTCATTTTCCACATTCATCATTACTGCCTCTTCCACAACACTCCCCCTTCCCCCCCAAGATATCGAACTCAATGCAGCATTGAATTCATAGTACCTGGAACGAAGACTGGAACGGCCTCATGGCAAGAAGCTCCCTCTCCATCCGCGTCTTCATCCCAGGGTATAGAATGTTTCCACCAGTAAGGAACACATTTTGTACAAGTTCATCTTGCTCCTTCTTGGAATATCTACGGAATTAAAGCAAATTTGTTTTTTGCAACTTTCTGCTGCATTTTTTGACCCTTCAACCCACTCTTGCATGATCCTACTACACTCGGTGTAAGCAGTGGGGTACATTGGCAATGGCTGTCTCAGTGCATCCCTCCCAAGGTTATGCCGAAAGTGGCCCCCAGCTAGGCTGATTCACCTTGCAGACTGCAATCTCAAAGAGCATTTAGAAACTAGGTGGAGTTGTACAAGTTTGTGGTAAGTTTAGATTTAGCTGTTAGACAGATGGTTCAAGGACCAGGCAGTGCAGATTCAGAGTGACTAGCAGAAGATATGCGCGGAATATGAGGAAAAACATTTAAAAAAGAAAGTGTGGTTAGGGTCTGGAACTTACTGCAATGAGGATGGAAAGAAGAAAATCCAGGCTTTCAGCAAGGAATTGGATGAGTTTGAGGGAAAATAACTTACAGGGCCACAGGGAAAGAACAATGACTGGGACTGATTGGTTTGCTCTGCAAATGGGCTTGTGGACTGGATGGCCTCCATGCTGCCTTGATTCAACTTGTGCACTCTATACTCCCCCACTATTTCAACTCACTTAACAGTGCAGCCAGGACCAGGAGCTCATATTGCAATCACTGTGACAATCTTGCACTGTAGAGTTAGGTGTCACTAACCAGAAACACCAACTTCCTCACCCATCTCTGCTAAAATTTAATGCACATCAAAGATGTGAAAAACTAATAGTTCTATTCCACTTACACTCATAAATCCCTCCTCATACAAGATGACTAAGGGTGAACAAATGTTTAAAATATGATGGCCAAGTTTTGGGGTATGGAATTGATATCCTTTCTGGATCAGCCTCAAAAGAAATGGACATCAAGCCAAGTATTTTCAGTCCCCTGACAGGCAAATTCAATCATCCTTTTATTTGTGGGCACCTTTCTGCTGCTATATGGCTGGCTCCTGATGCATCTGCCCTCTGCTGTTAACTGTGCTATGAAAAGTAAACTTATCAGCCATCATTCAGCCAAAGGCAGCAACAATAGGTTTTCTTTGTTAGTTCTTTGGTTCAGTATAGTAGCTTTTATTGTCTAAATATAGAAGGCCAGTATAATGCCAGTACAAAAGCCAGGAGGCTGATTGAAGTATATAGGACACACCGGCTGCTTGTGATCATTTCTGAGGAATACATTATCCTGTTTCCTGCCCAGCAACCCCCTCTCCCACAACCCCCCCCCCCTTTTCAGAAGACCTTATTTTTTTCCTTTAGAAAGACTGTAAAAGGACTATAAAATGGCAGTTTTGTGTTCTCTCTCACACCATCCCATTCACACATCACCCCTGTCTCTGCTGACCTACGACTTTTGGTTAAGCAAGACCTTGATTTTAAAATCTTTTTCCTCACTTTCAAATCATCTCCATGGCCTCCCACATTCTTATCTCCAGTCTTGACCAGCCCCAGAATTTTTAGGTGTCTGTACTGCTCTAACACTGGCAACCTGCTCCTGAATTGAATTAAAGCACTTCACCATCTTCGACTCCACCTTCAGCTGCCCAGGCCTTACACTTTGAAATTCTAAAACACCATTTCCTCCTGAGGCAATTCCTAAAAGTGGCCTCCTGAACCAAGCTTTTGTTCCAACACCTTAAGCGTTTATTATTTTGATAAAACTCCTGTTTGCTATATAAAAGGCACTATGTAAATGAAAAACAGAATTGTTGGAGGAACTCAGCAGGTCAGGCAGCATCTGTGAAGGCAGAGGGATGGTCAATGTTTTGGGTCAAGACCCTGCATCAGGACTGAGAGTGGAGAGTCACAGCAATACAGCATGGATACAGGCCCTTCAGCCCAACGAGTCCATACCAACCATGGTGCCCACCCAGCTAGCCCCAATGTCCTGCATTCAGCCCATATCCCTCTTAGGCCCGCCCCTCCATGTATCTATTCAAGTGCTTCTTAAACGATACTATTGTACCTGTCTCAGCCACTTCCTTGGGCAGCTCATTCCATATACTCACCACCCTCTGCGTGAAAAAGTTGCCTCTCAGGCCCCTTTTAAATCTTTCCACTCTCACCTTAAATCAATGCCCCCTAGTTTTGGACTCCCCTACCCTGGGGAAAAGACTGTTACCATCCACCTTATCTAAGCCCTCTCATAATTTTAAACATCTCTACAAGGTCGCCCCTCATTCAGAAAGAGGAGATAGCCAGTGTATAGAAGTGAGAGGCAGTGGCTGGCAGGCAAAAGGTGGAACCAGTGAGGATGAAGCTGATGGGCAGATGCTGGAGGAACTCAGCAGGCAAGGCAGCATACGTGGAGGGAAATGAACAGTTGATGTTTCAGGCTGAGACCTTTCATGAGGGCTGGAAAGGAAGAGGGCAAAAGCTAGAATAAAAGGTGGGGGGAGGGGAAGGAGCACGAGCTGGAGGGTGACTGGTGAGTCCAGGTTGGGGGGGGGGGGGGGGGGGGGAGTAGTAGGTAGGTGGGGAATGGGGCGGGGGGGTGGGAGAGGTAAGTGGGAATGATGTGAGAGGCTGGGAGGTGATAGGTAGAAGAGGCAAAGGGCTGAAGGAGGTGGAATCTGATAGGAGAGGACGGTGGACCATGGAATAAAGGGGAGGAGGTGGGGAACCAGAGGGGAGGAAGGTGTGGGTGACGGGCAGGTCGCAAGGGCAAAAAAAGAGAGCAGATGGAGCCAGGTATGGGAAGGGGAGGGCGGAGGTGGAGACAGAGGCTGGAAGGTGATGAGAGGAGACACAGAAGGCTGGAGTGCTCCCACAGCTACCTTGATTACACCACCTACCACACAGTGTCTGGCAAGGATGCCATCCCTTTCTCTCAGTTTCTCCATCTCTGCCGCATCTGTTCCCAAGATGAAGCTTTCCATTCCAGGACCTCTGAAATGTCCTCCTTTTCAGGAAATAAGGCCTCCCTTCCTGATTGATGGAGCCCTCACTTTCATTTCCTCCATTTGCTGGACTTTTGCTCTCCCCCTTGCTAGAACAGAGATAGAGTTTGCAGCTCTTGTGTTTCTATTTATCACCTTCCAGCCTCTGTCCTAACCTTTACCCTCCCCTTCCCCCACCTGGCTCCATCTGCCCTCATTTTTTTTGTTTCTCTTCCCTTACCTATTTCACCCACCAACTACTGTCACCCAACTTCAACCCTCCCAACCACCCCCCGACCTGCTGAGACCAGCAGTTTGTTTCTCGCTTCAGATTACAGCATCTGCAGTCTCTTGCGTTACTATGTGAATGAAAGCTGTAATTGTTGTTCTAAAATGGGTTAATATGAGAGGCAGGGCAACAAGTCTTGATTTCAAAGCAAGGTCACAGATCTCTCCTTTATCAGCTAAGTGTGGATAACTAGTGACAATAACCCACATCCCATCACTACACCAGGAAACCGTGCTGCTGGCCTTGTCATAATATCTCACTCAGTAGAACAAAGATATTGCAGAGATAGTGACACACACACAGTTTATGGTATTTATCACAAGTTGAAAATAAACAGACCTATCACCAAACATGAACGCACTTCTATTATGTTTTTGTACTGTTAAACGGTTCAATAGATCCTGAAGGGCATACCTATCCAGAACATACTGCAAGGTTTCCGCTATCCCAGATTGTTCCTCGCCTATCAGAGATGGCTGGAAAAGAATTTCAGGAACTCTGATTCGCTCGCTGCCCAGATGCAGCTGATGGTATTCTGCTAGGTTGAACATCTGTCCGACTGGCTATATAAAAAGGTAGAAGTTGTTAATAATTATCACTAAAATATTGTGCACTGTGAATTTTTTATCCTTTTAATGAATTCCCTAGTTGATGTTATACATATTTAGAAAATGTATACTTTCATGACGTACTAATGCAATGACCCGAGGCTATTATGGGTTCTTCAAAAGACAATTTTGAAGACAGGAGACACAAGAGACCGTAGGTGCTGGAATCTGGAGCAAAAGAATGAGCTGTTGAAGGAACTCAATGTGCCAGCCAGCGACTGCAGGGGGAAATGGACAGCCGATGTTTAGGATTGAGACCCGAAACGTCAACTGTTCATTTCCCTCTACAGATGCTGCCTGACCTGCTGGGTTCCTTCAGCAGCTTGTTTTTTGCTCCAATCTTTAGACAGGTCGGATATCAACCCCAAGCAATCGATTGCGACTGATGCAAATAAAGGTAAATTTGAAGGGCTAATTAATCAGCATGCCATTTGCCTGCATTTTACTATCAAGAAAAGAACCAAAACTGCATACATTCACTTGAAACACTCACTATACAGTATATGTATGTAAAGTATTTGCAATGTGACTGTTGTACTTCAGATGTAGAAATCATAAATAAAATAGTGCAAATTGTGGAAATCTCAAGTAACAACAGAAAACGTTGGACTCAGTGGGTCAAGCAGCATCCATGGAGACAAACACAGAGTTAATGGTTCACAATGACTGAAATTTACAATTGGTGAAAGGTCATCGACTTCATAGATGCAGCCTCACCTGGCAGCATTTTCTGTTTATATAACAAAAAGAAAATCACAATTACATGATTTCCTTTTGAAGCGTACAAAAATGCCAAACATTTTCTCCTGGTATTCCAACCTATAACCTGAGCTCATTATGATAAGAGCCATCAATCTGGTTTCCTTCCACCCACAACAGGAGCAGTAATGCAGTCAGCCACTCAACAGTCAGTCACCTGTTTCTCTTAACTTAACTACATGCCGCTTCTCAAACTATTCAAAGGCCATTTTCCTTTTCTTTTACTGATAGAAATTACAGTGTTTTGCACCAAATGAATCAATACTAACCCTAACTGTTTTCACTGTCTTTGTGGGAAGATCCACTAATTATCCTCTTTTCACTGGAAGGAAAACTTTACAGGGATAATGTAGAACAAGCAGGGGAAATGAAGTTAATTATATAGTTCTTGCTGGTATAAGCACAACGAACTGAAAGGACCTTCCGTGCTGTGTGCTTAAATAAACTAGTTGAAATATCAGGATGACAGATTAATGTAGAATTTATTACTTTCCAAGGGCACACCATTAAATACTGTCCTGGATATGGTGAAGTAGCTAGACAAGGGAAAATTTTGTACCCCAGAGAGTTGTGGAGGCTAGACCACTGGGGGTATTTAAAGAGGAACTAGATACCTTTTGAAAGGTCAGCATTGATGGCCATGGGGAACTGGCACAGAAGAGATGAGGCTGGGGCAAATCAATCATGATCATATTGAATGGTGGGCCAAGTGGACTATGCTTACTAATTTTTTTTTAAGTTCTTAACTGCTACACATCAGAACTAGGCATCAGAACAAAATGAGCCAACTGTACAATCAATTCAAGGTTGTAATCTTACCTTCATTAATGAATTCACAATTAATTTAAAACTATCAATGAAATTACAATCAATGACTGATACCCAGGTATTCTCAAAGTGTAATGTGCCCAAAATCCATGAGCATACAAATAGATTTTTGGTATGAAAATAAATTTCTCAACATATGATTTTTATTTCCATGTATGAGTTCCAGTGCTCTGGATTTCGTTTGAGAAATGGAACACAAGGCACCTCCGTACAGCTGTGAGCTTTGTGCCTCATAAGTAGCTATTGAAATCGTACCTGAACTACATTGGTTTGTTTCCCAAAATCACTCTGATATTCAGGGAAAAGTTGGTCCAGATCATTTACTCCTTCCAAGTCATCCATTGACTGGTCACAGTTCAATACCTGATCCAGATCAGAAACCTGCAAACACATTTTTACAACATGAAAGTAAAATATAACCAGTGAGTGAAGGACTTTGGATTCCCCCCTTCATTAATTTAGCTCTGACCAAGCACATCCAGCAGGACAGGACTCAAACCTTCCTCTTGCAAAGCATTATGTGGGTTCGTGAGGGGTAGGAAGGTGGGTGTTAAAATGTAACAGCTAATATATTGATGCAGTGGAGGCTTTGCTGATTACACGGATAAAGAATTCATTCACATCTGGTATTGTGTATTAAATCAGCTAACTTGGCACAATAAACTCATGCATTTTAGTTAATCATGGTATTTCTGGACTTGGTTCAACCACTCTTGCAATATGGTGAACAGACTCCATTTCCACATGAAGAGAGAGGCACTGCCGAAGGCAAAAGAAAGGATTTAATAACTATAAGGTTATACCCATCGGGAAAGATTTAGCTGACTTGTACTCATTTTCTCCGAAGGAAAAACAAAAGAATAACCCAGCAGAGGTGCTCAGCATTATGAAAGGGGTTGATAGGGTAAACATAGATAAGTGATCACTGTTTCTGAGTGAAATAAGAAATAGAAGTCATAGTGTTATAGAAATACAACACGGAAACAGGCTTTTCAGTCCACCAAGTCCGTGTCAACCACTGACCACTCATTTACACTAATCCCATTTTATTCTCCCCACATATTCATCAACTTCCCCTAGATTCTACTACTCACCTACACACTAGAGGTTAATTAACCTACCAACCTGCATGTCTCGTGTGGGAAGAAACCGTAGCACCTGAGGAAAATCCACGCAGTCTCAGGGAGAACATACAAATTCCACACAGACAGCACTTGAGGTCAGGATTGAACCCAGGTCTCTGCATTGTGAGGCAGCAGCTTTACCAGCTGCACCAGTGTGCACGATAAGTCACAATAAATCCAATAAGGAATTCAGGAGAAACTTCTTTAACCGTGAACTCAACACTGCAGACAAATTGAAAGCCATACACAAGAGGTCCGTTTAGTTATAAAATTAACCACAGCTCATCCAAATCAGACTCAAACCCATAACCTTTTCCACATGGAACAATTGTCCTAAACATAATCTCAAGCATACTGTCAATCTGTGCAAGGATGAAACACCAAAGATTGATCAAGAGGGGACATGTGGTGACACCAAACAAATCATCCTGACAGGGATAAAGGACTCAGTGGCACAGCAAGGCCCAAACTGACCCAAGGACAAGCATATATCAGAATATCAACCCAACAAGGACCTGATACCTTAAGTTGGAGGCTACTGGGAGAGAGTTGGGTAGCTAGGCTCGAAGACTAAGAGGAGGCAATGTAACCAGATGGGGGAGAAAGAATCGTATGGGGTGGTGGGAGGACGGTGATGGGGCAAAAATACAACCATGGACCAGTCAGACCAAATGGCATGTAAATACTTTCTAACACTAACATTTACACTGTTTCCTGGTTACTGATATTGTCACATGCCCTGCAATTTCTTTCTATTTTGCCTTCTGCTGTGTGTGTGGAGACGAGCCCACAGCAACCTGCATGTGTATCACAGACACACTGTCACCCTCTTTTACTTGCAGCCACAGTCATGGAACATCACCAAAACTTCAATAACTGAACCGAACTCACCAGCAGAAATATTAAGCTGCCAACATAAAAATAAAGTGAGATCTAATGTTAAACTTATAATGCAGGTCTCCTGGGCATCCGGATAGTGACGAGAAGATAAATATCTTAGAGCTGTTTTATTCTGAGTAGAATGTTTCTCGTGTTTTTTTACACCAATATTCTCCACTGCTAGGGCAGGATACAAGATTGCAAAGTGATTTGATTGAGCTGTTTAAAATGACAAAAGCATTTAATAAAGAAATCAGACAGAAGATATAGGAGCCTGAGGGCACATGCCATCAGGATCAAGGACAGCTTCTATCCCACAGCGATAAGACTATTGAACGGTTCCCTTATACGATGAGATGGACTCTTGACCTCACAATCTACCTTGCACCTTATTGTCTACCTGCAATGCACTTGCCTGTAGCTGTGACACTTTACTCTGTATTCTGTTATCGTTTTTACTCTGTATTACCTCAATGCACTATGTAATGAATTGATCTGTATGAATGACATGCAAGACAAGTTTTTCACTGTACCTCGGTACAGGTGATAATAATAAACCAATACCAATACCAAATAAAGAGAAACCATTTCCAGAACAAGCAGTTATAATCTAGAGGTTAAAGCTGGGCTGTGCAGGGACACATACATTCATTCCAGCTTGCTCAAGGGCTTCCTTGAGAATGGAGGAATGCTGGAGTCCCATTCCTGAGACTTACTGAGCTAAAGGGCGGCTGCACTGCAGGGAAGTGTTGGAATTCCTCAATAAATCCTTGCCACCGTTGACACTACACTACATGTGAAGGACAGCTGAATATCTAAAAGGGCAAGCAAGCCCAGCAACAGGCAGAAATGTTTCAAGTGAAAACAACCTCAAGAAACACCGACACTTACATCTGGCTTTGTGTCAACAACATCCACCTCCACGTTCACTTCTGCCTGCAGGATCTTTTGCTTGGTCTGCTCAATGACCAGGCTGAGCTTGTTAATATACGACTGCAGTTCCTCTGCAGAATCCATGTTCATTTCCAACAGTGCACGCTTAAATCGGTCCATCATACCTTCTTCTAGTAGCTCCTAAAATGAACAGAAGACAGAAATTCCATGAAAATATAAAAATCCAAAGTACTGCAGATGCTGGAAATCTGAAATTAATATAGAAAATGCTGGAAATACTCAGCTGGTCATGCAGTATCTGTGGGAAGAGAAACACGGGTTAACGTTTCAGATTGAAGACCCCAGTTCAGACCAAGGGGTTTCAACCCGAAACTTCAACTCCATTTCTCTTCCAACAGATGCTGCCTGACCTGCTGATTATTTCCATCATCTTCTGTTTTATTGCAATGCAATATATGGTGTTGAACAATAGGTTTATGCAGAACTGTTCCACTTGTTAAGGTAAATGAGTTCAAGATCAGGAAATGAAAGATTTCGTTGTCAATTTAAACACAGAGCAACATTAGCCAAGAAGTGTCTTATTTCCACCTTGAAGATAATAGTCTATAATTTCATACATCAACTCATTAGATAGCATTACCAATTTAGCACTAAATTATTGCTTCAGTAATGTCCAAAAACCTTGTAATCATTGCATAAGAGTGCATCCAAAACAGGATTCCAGAGTTAAAAAACACTGTCCTACCAATTACTCCCACCCCAACCATCCAAAAGTTTGGCACTACCAATGTGCACAGTTCCACACCCGTTCTTGGTCTAGAATCCCTGAGAACAAATGGATATTCACCTCATTGCTGTTTGTGTGCAAAGACAAAGCCTAATGGCTGTTTGCCCTAAGATTCATTCATTGCAAAAATGATTATGGGGATCATTTAATACATAAAGGCAGTATCTACAGAAGATCCTCTGCATTACATTGTGACTTTTCAAATGCCAGAATGTTTCTTTCTTTTATAATAAAACAATGAATATTGCCCATAGTTTTAGTTTCATTGACCCATATGTCATAAATAATGGCTTAATTTTACTCCAGTTATCTAGCAAAGCTCATCTCAACTTGAAACTGAGTCCTAAGTGTGTATTATAAAAAGCCAAGCAAGTCATGGGCAGACAGCATAATTCACATTAATGGGTATATTCATTTCCTAAGCTGAACTAAAAATTTGTACGTGTAAATGCCTTTCACCATCTCAGGACATCCTAAAGAGGTTTCAGCCAATCAAGCACTCTTTGAAATGCAAACACTGGGTGGGAAATACGGCAGATAATTTGTGCATTAGAATCTACCATCACAGCTGTGTTGATAACCAGACAGTCTATTTTTAAAGATGTTGATAAAATATATTTCATTCATAAAAGTTCAGATATAATACAGAATGTTCAGGTCAACAATTGCACAACGTCACGTTATTCCTGTGATTGGTGACATGCTAATGTGAAGCAATCATTCATTTATAACTTTAAAGAAAATAGTTCATGGGGTTTTAAAGTAGATTTCAAATAATTTGTATCCAAAGGCAGCTGAGCCTTAAATGGTGGTCCTTCCCCACTGAGACCTTACAGGGGCTGAATTTCAGCTTCAGCACATCCCTCATCACATTACTTTGGACCTTTAAGTGCACTTTCCATGATGGACAACAACACCTTCCTCTGGATCCCAGTGTTTCAGGGAGACCAGAGCATGCCTTTTGCTGTGTTGATGATTTCACAGCAGTTGGTCTTTGTTTCAGTGAGTATCCCTGATCGAGGAATTGGCCAGAACTCATAAGAATACCACCACCGCTCTTGATAAGAGGCATATATCGAGTGGACAGTCAGAAACCTTTTTCCCAGGGCGACAGTGGCTAACACGATGGAACATAATTTTAAGGTGACTGGAGGAAGATATAAGGGGGACGTCAAGGGTAAGTTGTTTTTTTTTTACAGAGGGTGGTGGGTGTGTGGAATGCACCACCAGCAGAGGTTGTGGGGCAGATACATTAGGGACATTTAAGAGACTCTTAGATAGACACATGAATGATAGAGAAATGGAGGGCTATGTGGGAGGGAAGGGTTAGATAGATCTTAGAGCAGGACAAGATGTCAGCACAACATTGTGGGCCAAAGGGCCTGTACTGTGCTGTAATGTTCTATGTTCTTTTCAATTCGTTGGGAGCTTCTGTGTCCACCTTAGGCAGCAGGTGACCTGTTTCACCCGAGAGAGTGCAATCCTTCAGTACTGCAGTTAGATTTTTGTACTGAAACCAGGGATGTCTAGGAACCCACAACCTTCTGACTCAGAGACAAGGTGGCAGTTAATTAAAGTAGAAGGCTCTCTGATAGAAATGATATTATGTATTTGTGGTGTAGTTAAACCAATACATTCAAGGAGGAAGCACAACAGGTAATGCTTAGGTTCTGTAATTTATCTTCATGCTCTTTCCAATTAACAACCCCAAATTTTGTGGAGAGCAGCAAGTGCCCGTTGTGCAAGAGTTTTGGTCTCTATTTAAGAAAGTATATATTGGCGAGAGAGATTCACTACGCTAATTCCTGGGTGACAGGCTTGCCTTATTGTGAACAGCTAAACAAATTGTATCTATGTTACTTAAAATTTAAAATGAGGTGTGATCGTATCAAAACATAAGTGATTCTTGAGGGGTATGGCAATGAAGATGTCAATACGTTTCAACCGATGGGATAATCTCAAACAAGGTGATATAGTTAGAAGAGTAGAAGGTGGTTTAAAACTGAGCTGTATAAGAATTTCTCATCAGAGGGTGGTGATTCTCTGGAATTCTCTAACCCGGAGGGTTGTAGCAGTTAGATCAATGGGGGTATTTAAAGAGGAAATAGATGATTTTTTTTTTAAAAAAGATCATGGAATTGAGGGCTAGGGGAAACTGACACAGAAGAAGAGATGAGGCTTGGGGCAGGTCAGCTGTAATTATTTGAATAAGGGGTTGGGGGGGAGGAGAAGCAGGCTTGAGGCTGAATGGCCTACACCTGCTCCTAGTTTCTTATGTTCTTGCGTTCATTCCCCTCTGCCTAAGGAACCACATCCACACTTGGACAGATCTACAAATGGAAGCTTCCTGGACAAAACCAGCTCCAACCACAACAGCAAGGCCTGCTCATAAATCCCATTATTTTGGGGTGGAGCCAGAACAAGCTCCGCCCATTAAAAGCTGGAAGAGACAACTGACTAAAACACAACCCACGTTTTAGTGAGATGTCAAAGAAGTTAACAGTTCTCAATGCTTTTAAAATTCAAAAACATTAAAACAAATGAATAGAGTTTTTAAATTATTGAAAAATTACGATATTTTAAAACTAAAACACAAAGACAAAAATGATCCATAATGCACTCAAGTAAATTCAAACAATTAAAATCAATCAAAAAAAATGAAACTCACTTTAATTCCTTCATAGTCATTGCCTGTATTGGAATCAATAAGGGACAACTCCCTATGCGAGATTCAACCTGCTGCAGGTTGTTCAAGCAAATTCTCCACTGTAAGGGAATTAACTGCAATTTAATTCTCCTGTGTTGGTTACAGCATCAGAATGCAGTTGGAGAAAATACTGTAAACAGTTGCCTGCAAGTTCAGGGCTACCATGTGCGCACACACATGCACAAGAATCACAAACTTTCTGGCAATGGCATGGAGAAATGCTGTTTGACCTGTGAGGAACTGCTGACTTAAACGTGGTCCATTTTCTCCCAAGTGTTTCAGAGATACAAAGCATTTTATTTGCATTGAACCACTGTACCTTCTAGTGGTAAAAATCAAGTACTGCAGTTAATTGTCTGTCAAAGCACAGGTGAATTTACGTTTTATGATTCAGTCCAAAGACCTTTTAACTATGAAGAAAATAGAAATTATAATCCAGATCCATGTTGGCAAATTTCTAGTTCCCTCATCGATTTCCCACTTCATCAATGATACTTTGTGCTTCAAATTACAAATAAGAATGCTCTATATCATCAGTATCATTTGGAAAGTATACAGGCTTTATTTTTCCACTTCTTTTTCCCAGTGTGGAGATTAAGCAAGCTATGATACCGGCTGGCCTCCTATAAATAGCAAGGAGGCATTCACTATTGTATCGACAAGGCTCATAAGGTGCAATATTTCCTCATAATAAAGGATAGAACATGCAGAGTGGCCATTCCCTTTTCTGTCTTCTACCTAATGGGAGAAGATACAGGAGCTTGAAAGCTAGGATGTCCAGACATAAAAACAACTTCTTCCCCACCGCTATCAGGCTTCTGTACCAATCACCTCTTTCACATCCCCTTCCCGGTGGTGCTGCCACTATGTTCTCGTACTCTTAATTCCAGCTCTCTCGGTTGATCTGTTATTGTCACTTCAGCATTTCTTTATGCATTGCTTCAGATTTGCACTACAATCTTTGCACCATTCTTCTGTTTTGCACTCATTGTTCTATTTATTAGCATGTATACTGTTACTCTGTGAGCTTTGTGAGAGCAAGGAATTTCATTGCACCCTGGTGTATATGACAATAAGCTCTTCTGAATCTGAACTGCTCAAGGTGCATCTAATTGTCTATCCACATACTTCAAATGTGTGCGCTTGGACTTGTGGAACGGTTTTGAAGTAGTTGCCTGATTAGGACAGAAGTTTCCCATCCTGTCTGCTGTGTGCACCTCACACAATATATTTGCCTCCAGAAAACGATTTGCTTCCTCTTGTTCACAGAGAGGCAGACAGAAACACACACACTCAAATAATTGAATGTGTGTGGGGGGAGCTGGAAGCATCAAAAGGTCAATGTAACAATGGTCATTAAACACAAACATCAATGGAGAGGATCATATTATCCTACAGTATAGGAGGCTACCACTTAGTCTAATTTGCTTGTGCCAGAGCTACCCAATTAGACCCAGGCATCATCAGGCAAGACAAAAAAGCTAAATAATAATTCAGTGATTACCTCCAGTCTCTCTGATCACAAGTTGCAGTTCCTAGATATTTCAATAATAAGGAAACGCATTTGAATCCTCAGATTTAATTAATTGAGAAAAATTAAAGGAGACAATGATTTCTACATCCTGTTAGTTTAGGCGAGAAAGAAGTGTATTTGGAAATAACTACATCACTTGTACTAAAGGCCACAAGCAAGGTCACTAATGCTCAGTGACTGATTAAATCTGTTTTTATAACAGAGGAGCTTGAGCTTTTTAAAAAGGTATTTGGCATACTGGACTGTCCAATTCTATCCACTTCTCCCGGGAAATAGAAAGCTGGTGGGCAGGAAAAAAAACACAATGTTTTGAGAGTAGTTAGCTTGGCTCAGCTGATAGCACTCAAGTCAGAAAGTTGTTGGTTCAAACCTTCCTTGGTCCACCAGTTTGCAAGGAACGCAATGTTGTCACTAGCATATCTTTCTAAGGAGACACAAACCAAAGGGCCCCATCAGATAGATGTCAAAGATATTTCATTTGAGGAACCCAACCAACATCATCAAAACATTTGATGTTGAAGCATTTGATGGCCCTGGGCCTGTACTCGCTGGAGTTTAGAAGGATGAGGGGGGATCTCAACGAAACCTGCCGAATATTGACAGGCCTGGATACAGTGGACGTGGAGACGATGCTTCCTGTAGTAGGAGAGTCTAGGACCAGAGGGTACAGCCTCAGAATAAATAGACGTCCTTTTAGAACAGAGATGAGGAGAGATTTCTTTAGCCAGAGAGCAGTAAATCTGTGGAATTCATTGCCACAGATGGCTGTGGAGGCCAAGTCATTGGGTATATTTAAAGCAGAGGTTGATATGTTCTTGATTTCTAAGGTTGTCAAAGGTTACGGGGAGAAGACAAGAGAACGGGGTTGAGAGGGAAAAATAAATCAGCCATGATCGAATGGTGAAGCAGACTCGATGGGCCAAATGGCCTAATTCTGCTCCCATGTCTTATGGTCTAACATTAAGTCGTATGAACCTACAGTATGGAAACAGTTCCTTTGGCCCATTGAGTTTGCTCTAACCACCTGTTTCCTACATTAATACCATTTTTACTTTACTCTCCACACATTCTCATCAACTCCTGCCCAGATTCTACCACTCACCTACACATTAGGGGCAATTTGCAGTTGCCAATTAACCTACCAGCTCGCATGTGTTTGGGATGTGGGAGGAAACCGGAACACCAGGAGAAAACCCACGCAGTCACAGGGAGAACACGCAAACTCCACAAGACAGCACCCAAGGTCAGGATTAAACCTGAGTCTCTAGCACTGTGAGGCAACGGCTCAACATGGTAGCAGAACCTTTCATATGTGTAGCCTTAATCCTTTACCTGGATGCTGAGCAGTCTCTCAAGCCTCTCCTGGTCAAGCTGTAGCTTTTCTTCCCTACGTCGAGCGTTGAGCTCCTGCAGCCTGCGAATCTGCTGTTGCCTCCGTTCCATCTTCTCCTCCACCGTCAAGGTGCTAGCCAGAAGTTTGTTGTTAAAAGGCAGCTGTATCCTGTGAATATTTTTCTCATAGAAGTCTGGGAGCTTCCACAGGCTAAGTTCTGCAGAAGGGCAAATATTTAGATCAAAGCCATATCTCACTTGCAACTCAAAATTCAGCTTCTACCCCACTGTTACAAGACTCTTGAGTGGACCTCTTTTATGATAAATATGAATTCTTGATCTCTCAATCTACTTTGTCAAGGTCCTTGCACTTTGTCTAGTTGCACTGCACTTTCTCTGTAACTGAAACACTATATCCTACAACGTTTTTTTTTTCTTTTTGTACTACTTCAATGTATGGAATGATCTGTCTGGATGGCATGCAAACAAAAGCTTTTCACTGTATTTCTGTACATGTGACAATAATAAACCAATACCAATTTTAAAAAATTCAAAACACCATTCCTCCATCCAAAAACATTGCCCTTTTAATTTTTTGTTTAAATCACATGCAAAGTTTTTCTTCCTCATATTTGGGGCAATAAAGTTTGTTCTTAATGATAACAATTGAGGGCATCATTGGCCCAAGTTGTCCATCAATAGCTGCCCTTGAACAGTTGCAGGCCATGTGATGGTGGTGGTCTCAGGGAGTCAGGCAGGGAACCCCAAGATTTTGACAAAAACACTAGGAAGGAATGGCAATATGTTTAAGGTGTGTGACTTACCGTATAAGATTGAAAGGTGATGATACCTTATACACTTGCTATTAGGTAATGGATCTTGTATGTTTGGAGGTGCCCCTGAAGAAGCCTTAGGAAAATGCTGCAGTATTTCCTGGAGATATTACACACTTCAACCAGGATCGTATTTGCCTTGCCTCCTGTTGCACGGTTTGCAGGCACCAGAAACTCTCTAGTATCTTATTTGTTTCATTATCCTTAAGATGCAAGGGCTTATATCAAGAGTGGCAGTGTATTTGACTGCACAATTCCTGGTCTTAGTTCCCACAGGCACTTCAGTGATCACTGTTTATAATCAGGAACTAGATGCGCATCTCTCTATCATTCCTTTGTTTTACTTATTATCTCTTGTATTTATATTAAGTTGCCTTTTGTATAAATTTAAATTCTCCTTCTTTGATTTTGTTTCTTTGTTACAACAGCTGTATGCACTAAATTATCAGCTTGGCTTATATTTATTCACCTGTTATTTATTTCATAATATCAAGCCTGTGGAACATAGAAAAGCACCAAGTCAGAGAGAGACATATCATGGAAACAGGCCCTTTGGCCCACTGAGTGTATTCCGACCATCAACTACCCTTTCACACTAATCCTACATTAATTCCTTTTCCCCCCACATTCTTATCAACTCCCCCCACCTAACACACTAAGGGCAATTTAATGTCGGTAAGCCTTTCTTCAACAGTAAGAATTCAAGATCAAATGAGATTCCATGCTTTAAATGTGTGTTCAAAGACCCTACCAGTTCAAACAATCATAGACAGGTACAGCACGGAAACAGGCCCTTCAGCCCACCGAGATCATGCTGACCATCAGGCACTCATTCACACTAATCCTACCCTTAATCCCATTTTTATCTTCACTTTTTTATCAACACCTGCCAGATTCTACCACTCACCTACACACCATGGACAATTTACAGTGGCCAATTAACCAAACATCTTTCAGAACCAGGAGCAAACCCACATGATCACAGGGAGAACATGTAACTCCACACAGAGGGCACCCGGGGTCAGGATTCAACCTAGGTCTCTAGCACTGCAAGGCACCAGCTCTACTAGCTATAGTATTTTCACCATTTCTGAATGTTTATATTTTTGCTGCAGATCACCAACATACACCTTGTGATTTATCACCACCCTTTAATCTTGTATTAATACAGCCTTGGATCACCAGGTTTTCTGCTTTGATTGTTTATACATGAGCAAAACAAACAACAGGCCTGGAAGCTACAGGATCAGTAACTAAATTTTGAACAACAAACAATTTACTGGCAGAAATCAGTGGGTTGAACGGTATCTGTGGGGGGAAAAAGGAAATTTCAGTGTTTCGGATCGAACCCCTGCATTAGTAATAGAGTACAAACCATAGCTCAATCCACAATTAGAGCAGGTTCTGAGTGGTATTTGAATTCCATCAGATTAACAAGGCAGGCGGGCAAGGACAGGGTCACTTTATTTAAAGCTTGCTAAGGTCTCAATAAAATGATGGGAGAGCTGACACACCAACCAGGGAAGTGGCAATCTGCTCCAGCTGACACTACACACACTCTGTATTTTATCAGTCAATGATAATGTGAGGAAATGCAAGGAAGACAGTCAGACATACAAGGCTAGGACGTACTGTCTTCTCCATTTAAAGAAAATTCAGTGTCATACCTTTAGAGTTCTGGATTAGCAGATGGAGCTTGGAGCACAATGACAGAGGTTCCTGCTTCCCCACCATCCTCCCACCCACCTCACCAATGAGTACTACGAGAATTTTGACACATCTTTCTGTTCTGCTATCACCAGCATGTCTGCTGGTCTACAAAGGCTCCCAGTTCACCCATGCAATTTTATAATTCCCATCTTAGTGTTCAAATCTCTCCATGGCCATGACTTCTTCAGACCTATAACACTCCAAGAAATGTGTTCCCTCACTTCAGACCTCTTGTGTGTCTCCCCATCACTAGCAGCCATACCTCTAGTCATCCAAGCCCAAACTCCACAACTCCTTCCAAACCCCTCAGTCTCTCTCTCCTCCTTCAAAAGATGATGCTTAAACTCTGAGCTGCCCGTCATTAGACTTGTTCTTTGGCTTGATGTAAGTTTTTGTCTGACTACAAGACTATAATGCACCTCAGGACACCCAATCACGTTGAAACTGCTTTATAAATGCAGACATTATTGATCTTTATCCCCCTCCCCCACCCCCTAAAGACTGGGATATTAGGTTTACAATTGTAGAAATGAATTGTTTACAGATGTTGCAATGACTGCTCAGATAAATATGCAGCTAAAAATACCATGCAGGCAACATAACTGATGCCTGTGTCATCGCTTAAAAACTTAACAGCTATAAAGATAATGAAATATAGTTCTGCCTGTACTCAGCAGAATCATAAACTAACAGGTGCAAAACATATGTAGCATAAAATTGGACTAATTAACCGGTAACAGGAAACAGAGTGGCAGTGTCCCGATGAAAGAGTTCTTCAATAAATCACCTCAATCCTCTTGCTAGAGTCTGGCTTTCATTGTTACGTGTATCAAATTGCTGTAGAGGTACCCCACTGAAATAACCAAGGATGAATCTCCCATCGTCTAACATAATAGGTGTATTTTTAAGCATGGTTGACATTTAAAAAACGAAATTGATAAAGAAAACATTAAAGACACAAAGCTATGTTATCAAAGAGGAAGGAGGAAAGATCTGCATTTATATATCACCTTTCAGGTCCCTTTCAGTACGTCTCAAAGTGCACTCATGAAGTATTTAATGCTGTAATAAAAGAAAAAGCCACAGCTAATTTGTGCGCACCAAGCTCCCACAAATAAGCAATGTGATTATGACTTAGTAATCAACATTTTCTTGGTAATGCGAGTGAGGGGTAAATAGCAATCAAGACACAGAGATATATCCTCTGCTCTTCTTCTGAAAATTCCATGGAATTAGAGGGCAAGGAGACCTTGGTTCAATAAGATGACACCTTCAACCTTGTAGTACTGAGGGGATCAGCCTAGGACTGTGTGATTAAGTCTCTGGACCCAAAACCTGCTGCTTCAGGGGCATGAATATATTCTCAGGTGAAAGTAAAATATCCCAAGGCACTATATAGAAGAGCAAAGGGGTCTTCCCAGCAGTCTTGGCTGATATCTATTCCTAATCATTATCACCAAAGAAACCCTAATCTTTATGATGTTGCTATTTGAAAGGTTGTTGTGTCCAAATGGCCTCATTTCCTACATTATAGTAGTTCCAATTCAAGGAGTACATATTGCCCGAGAAGCATTTTGGGATACCCTATAGTCACAAAATATTTTGATGAATAAGTAGCTTTTCTCCGCCATCCCCATTTACAACCATATAATTCTACAAGACAAAAGCAGGCTGCATATTGTGGCAACACTACTCCCACATAGAGTGTGATAATTCAGCTGTCAACAGTTTTGGCCACATTGCTGTAAATGACCAAGATTGATCTTATGCACACAAGTTGTTTGTAATTATCCTCCACCTACTATATTTCCCATAGAAATCACCCTGCTTTTACAGGGAAAAGTTGCTGTAGTTTCTGTCATAAGTTTTGTTTCCTCCACTCTTTAAACACACCCTTGTTTATTGAGTAAACTGACTTTGTTCACTTGTCTGTTTTAAGTACGAGCCCAGACATCTAGCCCACCTACCCCTGATACATTATCGATTGCCAATGCCATCAAGGGGAAATTAGGAAGGGGCGGGGAAATCCAAGCTCAATTAAAGTACTTTAGAAAATTCCCCTCTGAACATCTCCAATCCACCCTGTCTACCCTCAAACCCTCAGGCAACAGAGGAACAACTTTAGGACATCAGGTGGACCAAATATTATTTATAATGACACTTGCCATTCTACACAGGGTGATACCTTTGCAAATTGTTTATTCCTAATTAATATCTAAAGAACTAATAACAATTACCTTCCATATAGTCGCCTGCAATGTAACAGTGTTCATGGAGAATTTCTTCCATTCTACTGAGTGTGATAGCTGGTAAATGTCCAGGGTACTTAAGCTGCAGCAGACGCTGCATATACGATGCTGCCTGGCTTCCACCCAGATTAATCCTTTTACTGTTACAGGCATCCAGCCTACATTTGACAAAGGAAACGTTAATCAGCAAAACACAAAGTAAATGCAGAGTGCCATAAAAGTATACATCATGATAGGATGCCCTCACACATACACTTTCTTGTAAGGGGATAATTGAGTAGTGAGATAGAGTGAAATCTTCTGGGTTTTTTTGCCCTATTTAGGGCAATTTTCCTCTAACTCAGTGGTCCACAGAGACCCCAGAAGCCACAGGTATATTTTCTCACCCAAAGTTGGCAGCTTGGCGTGCTTTATGTTTTACAGCTTGGTACAGCAACTGCTCTGCCCAGGACTGCAAGAAACTGCAGAGAGATGTGGACACAGCCCAGCGCATTATGGACACCAGCCTCCCCTCCTTGGACTCTGTCTTTACCTCTCGGTGTCTTTGTAAAGCAGCCAGCATAATCAAAGACCCCACCCACCCAGGACATTCTCTCTTCTCTCCTCTTCCATCAGGTAGAAGATACAGGAGCCTGAAGGCACGTACCACCAGACTTAAGGACAGCTTCTACCCCACTGTGATAAGACTATTGAACAGTTCCCTTAAACAATGAGATGGACTATGACCTCACGATCTACCTTGTTGTGAGCTCGCACCTTATTGCACTGCACTTTCTCTGTAGCTATGACACTTTACTCTGTACTGTTATTGTTTTTACCTGTACTACATCAATGTACTCTGTACTGACTCAATGTAACTGCACTGTGTAATAAATTGACCTGTACGATCGGTTTGTAAGACAAGCTTTTCACTGTACCTCGGTACAAGTGACAATAATAAACCAATACCAATACCAAGCTTTAGCCATCAAACACGAGTTGTCAAGGGCTAGGTTTTTGCATTCCCATTTGCTTCCAGATGCCCACCAAGCTTCCACCAACCCATTCCCTAATTATCCCCTTCCATAGTGAATTTAAATCCAGGGATTGGCCTTGGCTCAGTTGTTGCAATCCCAGATGTTAATAAGTTTCTGAGTTCAAGCCCTACTCCACAAATTAAGCACAGCATTGGCTGATACTTCAGCATCATGCTGAGGGAAGTGTCTTGGATGAAATATTAAACTACTTTTAGACCACTTCTTTCTCTTCTCCAAAGGAATATAAAAGATCAACGATGCTGAAAATACTCAGCAAGTCAGGCCACATCTGTGAGAAAAGAAAAAGAGTTAATGTTTCAGGTTGAAGATGAAGTTCTGACGAAGGATCTTCAACCAGAAATGTTAACTGTTTCTCTTCCACAGACCTGAGCTACTGAGTACTTCCAGCATTTTCGGTTTTTATTTTAGATTCCCAGCATCCGCAGTTTTTTTTATTTTCATTTAATGTAAAAGATCCCAAGAGGCTGTTCAAGAAAGAACATGGAAATCCTCCTTATCCTGATCAAAACTTCTCTAACCATCACACATATCTCCATACTGATTACTTGTTTATAGGGCCATACAATCTTTCCTTTAAAGATTTATTACATTTCAAAAATAATTCATTTTTTATGATTCATTTGCTTTGGGATGTCAAAAAAAAAAGCTCTTTAAACTGTTACTTTATGGGGAAACAAAGCAGATATTCAACCAGTGATTGAAACAAAAATAAAGTTGGAAATATAGTTCCAACATCTGGATAGTAGTTGAGTAACTTTACTATGATACCACATCCAGATACTACAAATTACAGTATCCTGGAGTGAGGCAACATGCAAGTGGTTTATGTGCAGTTTTTGTTTTAAACCCTTTTTATGCAGATGCTTAACAAACCTGCCATTCAGCACCGGCAGAATGTGAGAGCAATGATATCCAGAGGAAACAATCAATCCAGTGGTGTGCTGTTTATTGTTCCACCAAAAGCTGTAAAGATCGTCGATTCCATACGATACTTTGGGAACATGATAGCATTCGAAAAGGAGCTCGGACATCAACTGTCGGGAGTACAGTGGATTACACGGAGCTTCTGTTAAAACCACTGGATGGTCCACACAACACTGTAACAGATACAAATGGAAGCAGTTAGTACAATTTTCAAAAGCAGTTTTTATAATTTAAGTTAGTTGGCTATCTGCTAATCAGAAAATTTAGAATTATTTGCTGAGAGGGTAAAACAACATACAAACAAGTGAGAGCAAGGAGGAGAGCTACTGGCTCATCCAGCTTGCCCCACACAGTTCTGAGGTCAGGTTCAACACTGTGGCCATTCCTACCCCTCAAAAACAGATTAAAAAACAGGACAATTGGAGAGAAAAGTGAAAACTCCTCTCCAGCTGCTGAAGCAATTGAGACGAGTTCACCAATCCAAGAAGCCACACTGGTCTGGATTAACTTTACCAAAGTACTTTAGAAGGAAGAGCTCCTTTCCCACACTGACCCCATCGTCAACACATCTCTTGACCCATTAATTTCTCTCGCCACAGAGCTCCATACCCTTCCACACTATCTACCCATCCTCCCTACTCCTACAGCACATCACCCATTACATCAACCTCACCATAATCACCTTTTAGATCCAACCAATCCACTGTACAATCCCTGCCCCATTACCCCAAGTGCAACCAAGCCCATTCCCACAGCCCCTACTCTATCATCCCCAGGAACCCACACCCACATCTCACTTCCCCAAACTCTGACAGTCATCCCCACCCTACCTAAACCACATTCCATCTCCACAAATCACCACAAGGGGTAACCAACACAATCTCCTCTCCACACTGCCCCCTCCCACAACATCCTTCCATCTTGTCCCCTCCAACAACATCCTTTCTCCCACATCCTCCTTCCCCCCACCATCCCTTCCCACAACCTCACCTTCTCATTCTCCCCCACTCCTATCCCACCACATCCATTCACTCCCGACTCTTCTCACAACTTCCCCCATTCCTCCACCCCATCCCCTTCACAGCCCTTCCCCAGCCACCCAGGTGCCCGCCCAAGCTCCCTAGTCCCTCCCCACCACAGCCCCTCCAACCTCATCGCCCCTCACATCCCTGTATACCCCTCCCATCGCGCTGTGCCCCCGCGCCCCCATCCCTCCCCAGCCTCCATCCCCCGCGCCCCCATCCCTTCCCAGCCCCCGTCCCTCCCTCCCCCGCCCCCCCCAGCCCCCGCCTCCATCCCCCGCGCCCCCCATCCCCTGCCGCCTCCTCCTCCTCCTTCCCCTCCTCTCCCCCACTCCCCCCTCCTCCCTCCCTCTCCCCTCCTCCCACTCCCTCTCCTCCTCCTCCCGCTCCCCCCTCCCTCCCCTCCCCCACTCCCCCCTCCTCCCTCACTCGCCCCTCCCTCCCACTCCCGCTCCCTCCCCCCCCCTCCTCCCCCTCCCCTCTCTCAGCTCCCCCCCTCCCCTCTCTCTCCCCCCTCTCCCCCCCTCCCCCCCTCCCCCTCTCTCCCTCTCCCCCTCCCCCCCCTCGCCCCCCTCTCCCCCCTCCCCTCCTCTCCCTCCTCTCCCCTCCCATCCCCCTCCTCCCTCCCCCCTCCCTCCTCTACCCTCTCCTCCCGCCCCCCTCCCTCCTCTCCCTCTCCTCCCTCCCCTCTCCCCTCCTCCTCCCCCAACCTCCGCCCCCTCCCCCCTCCCTCCCCCCTCCTCTCCTCCCCCTCCCCCCTCCTCCTCCTCCCCCTCCCCCCTCCTCCTCCCCCCCTCTCCCCTTCCCCCCCTCTCCCCTCCCCCTCCCTCCTCTCCCTCTCCTCCCTCCCCTCGTCCCTCTCCCCTCCTCCTCCCCCAACCTCCCCCTCCCCCCTCCCTCCCCCCTCCTCCTCCTCCCCCTCCCCCCCTCCTCCTCCTCCCCCTCCCCCCTCCCTCCTCCTCCTCCCCCCTCTCCCCTTCCCCCCCTCTCCCCTCCCCCTCCCTCCTCTCCCCTCCCATCCTCTCCCCTCCCTCTCCCCTCCTCCTCCCCCAACCTCCCCCTCCCCCCTCCCTCTCCCCCTCCTCCTCCCCCCCTCTCTCCCCTTCCCCCCTCTCCCCTCCCCCTCCCCTCCCCCCTCTCCCCTCCTCCCCCCTCTCCCTCCTCCTCCCCTCCCTCCCCCTCCCGTCCTCTCCCCCTCCTCCCTCCCCCTCCCTCCCTCCCCCCTCTCCCCCTCCTCCCTCCCCTCTCCCCTCCTCCCTCCCCTCCTCCTCCCCCAACCTCCCCCTCCTCCTCCGCCCCACCTCCCCCTCCCTCCTCCCTCCCCCTCCCTCCTCCCATCCCCCTCCCCTCCCTCCTCCTCCCCCAACCTCCCCCTCCCCCCTCCCCCCTCCCTCCCCCCTCCCCCTCCCCCCCCAACCTCCCCCTCCCCCCTCCCTCCCCCTCCCCCTCCCTCCTCCTCCCCCCTCCCTCCCCCTCCCCCTCCCCCCTCCCTCCCCCTCCCCCTCCCCCCTACCTCCCCCCTCCCCTCCCTCCTCCTCCCCCAGCCTCCCCCTCCCCCCTCCCTCCCCCCTCCCCCTCCCGCCTCTCCCCTCCCCCCTCTCCCTCCCCTCCCCCTCTCCCCTCCCCCTCCCCCTCTCCCCTCCTCCCCCCTCTCCCCTCCTCCTCCCTCCCTCTCCCCTCCTCCTCCCTCCCTCCCTCTCCCCTTCCTCCTCCCTCCCTCTCCCCTCCTCCTCCCTCCCTCCCTCCTCCTCCTCCCCCCAACTCCCCCTTTCCCCCCTTCCCCTTCCCCCCCTCCTCCTCCCTCCCCCCCTCCTCCTCCTCCCCCCTCCCCCAAACTCCCCCTTCCCCCCTCCCCCTCCCCCCCCTTCCCCCCCTCCCCTCTCTCCCTTCCCCCCCTCCCCCCTTCCCCCCTCCCCCTCTCCCCTTCCCCCCCTCCCCCCTTCCCCCCCTTCCCCTCCCCCCCCTTCCCCCCCTCCCCCTCCCTCCCCCCCCCTTCCCCCCTCCCCCTCCCCCCCCTTCCCCCCTCCCCTTCCCCCCCTCCCCCCCTTCCCACCCCTCCCCCCCCCAAACTCCCCCTCCCCCTCCCTCCCCTCCCCCCCTCCCCCTCCTTCCCTCCCCCCCTCCCCCTCCTTCCCCCCCCCTTCCCCCCCTCCCCCTCCTTCCCCCCCCTTCCCCCTCCCCCCCCTCCCCTTCCCCCCTCCCCCCTCCCCTTCCCCTCCGAACTCTGACCTCGGAGGCGATGCCCAGGTGCTGAAAGATGTGGTCGAAGACCTGCTCCTGGATGTCGAAGTTGACCACCACGTTCCTGTCGAACTGGGTCTTGAGCAGCCAGCGGACCACCTCCAGGTTGCTGATGTCGTTGCCGACCTGAGTGTCGCTGCGGGAGGCGCCGCGGCCCCGCGCCGCCACGTTCTTGAACTGGAGCCGCGGCGCCGGCTCCCCGGCCCAGCCCGCCCGGCACTGGAAGGACCCGTTGTCCACCACCACCGGCACCTGACCTACTCCGGCCTCCCCCGGCTCCGCTATCGGGTCCGCCACCGCCTTCACGTCCCGAAAATAGAAAACATTAGGCGGCGGGGGACCCTCCGAGGCCGCCGCCATCCTGGTCCGGCGGCAACAACAATCCCTCCGCAGCTGACAGGACGCGCCGGCAACTTTCGTTCCTACCATAGCGATGGTCATAAATTTCAGCAACATATATTGTGCATCACAACTCATAAACTTTTTTAAACATTATGCAAGACATTGCGTTATACAGTGAAAGTTGAATTTATTGTCATATGCACAAGTACCTGTGTACCCAGGTGCAATGAAAAACTTGCAGCAACATCACAGGCACATAGCATCACATAAGCAGCATTCACAAGAAAAATATAAATTATACACAATTTTTACAAGAAAGTTAACAAATAAACAAAAAAAGTCCATTTCGGTGCAAAGTGGTCATTGTTTTGCTATACGGAGGTAGTGATTAGAGTTGGTTGAAGGGAAGTAGCTGTTCCTGAACCTGGTGGTGTGGGACGTCAGGCTTCTGTACCTCCCGCCTGATGGTAGCTGTGAGAAGATGGCATGGCCCGGATGGTGGGGATCTTTGATGATGGATGTTGCCTTCTTGAGGCAGCATCTCATGTAGATACTACGGATGGTGGGGAGGGATGTATTGGGCTGAGTCCACTACTCTCTGCAGCTTCTTACAATCCTGCACATTCCTATGTGATGATCGTAAATTTCAGCAACATTTGCAAATATATTGCACGTCAGAATTCATATATCTGCAATGAACTTTTTAAACATATGCAAGACATTGCATTATATATATTGTATATGTTTAATATTGTCACATGTACTGAGGGACAATGAAAAACTTTGTTTTGCAAGCCATCCATACAGATCATTTCACAACATAAATACATAGAGGTAGTATAAGGGAAAAACAGTAACAGAATATAGTGTTACAGTTACAGAGAAAGTGCAGTGCAGGCAGACAATGAGGTGCTGAGGTAGATTGTAAGGTCAATAGTGTCATATAGCACGGAAACCAGGACCTTTGGCCCAACTGACCAAGATGCCCATCCAAGAGCGACACAAGAGACTGTAGGTGTTGGAATCTGAAGCAACAAAACAATCTGTTGGAGGAACTCAGCAGTTTGAGCAGCATCTTTGGGAGGAAAGGAATTTTCAATGTTTCAGGTCAAAACCCTGCTTCAGAACTGTTTTTTCTGTCTGGAGGGAAATGGGGTGAGAACAAAAGTACAAGAAACAGAGGGGATGCGAGAGCAGGCTCTATGAACAACAGCAGAAGGGAAGCCACTCCTCCCAAACAAGAGGACACTTTAGATGTCTTGTCACAAAAAGCCTCATCTTGAGAGCAGCTGCCCTCATCCCATTTGCCTGCATTTGGCCTATATCCCTCTAAGTTTTGGATACTTAGTCATAGAGTCATACAGCACAGAAACAGGACCTTCAACCCAACCAGTCCATGCTGACCAAGATTCCCATATAAGCTGGTCCCATTTGCCCTTGTTTGGCCCATATCCCTCGAAACCTTTCCTATCCATGTACCTGTCCAAGAGTCTTTTAAATGTTGTTAATGTACCTGCCCCAACCACTTCCTCTGACAGCTCATTCCATATACGGACCACCCTCTGGATGAAGAAATTGCCGCTCGGGTTCCTATTAAATTTCTCTCCTCTCACCCTAAACCTAGGCCTTCTAGTTCTTGATTCCCCAATCAACATATATGTCAATATATGGCATGAAAGGGCATATATAACATAAGATCTTTACTAGTCACATGTACATCGAAACACACAGTGAAATACATTTTTTGCATAGTAATTTTGGGGGGCAGCCCGCAAGTGTCGCCACGCTTCTGGTGCCAACATAGCATGCCCATAACTTCCTAACCTGTACATCTTTGGAATGTGGGAGGAAACCGGAGCACCCGGAGGAAACCCACACAGACACGGGGAGAACGTACAAACTCCTTATGGACAGTGGCTGGATTTGAACCTGGGTCACTGGCACTGTAAAGCATTGCGCTAACCACTATGCACATGATGGAGAGTGGCTAACTAACAGAAACAAGAAAAAAAAAGTCACGATAATTGGGTCATCTTCATATTGGCAGCCCATAACTAGTGGAGTACCCTAGCGATCAGTACTGGAGCCTCAGCTATTTATAATCTGAATTGATAACTTGGATGAAGGGACCAAATGTACTATTGCCAAACTTGCTGGTGACACAAAGATAAATGCAATAACAAGGAGAAGGAAGCAAAGAGCATTCAAAGGGATATAGATGGGTGCAATGGCTGGGCACAAAGTTGACAAATGGAATAAAATATCAGAAAATATGAGATTATTCACTTCAGAAAGGAGAGTAGAAAAAAATCTTATTTTTATTTAAATAGAGAGTGGCTGCAAAATGTTGACGTGTAAGGGATCTGGGGCTCCTGGGATATAAAACACAAAGAGTTAGCATATAGATACAGGAGGTTAATTAGGAAGGCAAATGGTCTTCATCGCACTAATCCCTGCACTGAAAGCCTAAACACTGCAGATGCTGGAATTTTGAAATCAAAACAGAAAATGCTGTATACACTCGGCCGCTCAGGCAGCATCTGTGGAGAGAGAAACAGAATTAATTCCACAACTCGAAAACTCTTCATCAGAGCTCGGACAGACTTCCAAATTTTTCAAAGTAAATGCTTCGGACCCTCAGGACACTCAGCTAAGAGCATCAAGGGTGCACCGAGAGGCAGGGGCTGGGACAGGATACGGAGTGTAAAAGTAGGAACGTTTTGATGCAATTTTACAGGGTGCTCCATGTTTAAGAAAGAATGTGCTTATCTCAGAAGCAGTGCCGAATAGACTAGGCAGATTCCTGAAGATGTTATTGTATAAAGGAAGGTTGATCCAATATTCATTGAAGTTTACAAGAATGAAAGGGGATCTTATTGAAACATATGTAATTTTAATTCAGTGTCTTGTCTTACGATCCCTTAATATCCTGACGCAATTTCTATTTTCTCCATTCCACATGCCTTAAATTTATCAAACCTCCCTCCCTCTACTAGTTGCATCAGTCCTACAACCCTCAGAGAACTCCAATTCTTGCCCCCAGCTTATAATAGCAAATAAAAACAGAAAATGCTGGAAGCACTCAGCAGGTCAGGCAGCACCTGTGGAAAGAGAAACAGAGTTAAGGTTCATTGAACCTTCATCTGATTTGGAAGTCTGCATTTTCTGTTTTGATTTCAAAATTCCAGCATCTGTAGTGTTTACACTTTCAGTGCAGGGATTAGTCAGCAGATCCCATCAGGAAGCATCTGTAAAAGAGCAGCTGCAGGCAACATCACTGGGTTTCTCAACTCCTCCCTTGAGATATTCCTTAAAATCTATTTAGGAATCTTTGGCTATATTAAAGTTAATAAAAAGGCACACTTTTGTTATTAAAATGTTGGCATGGAAATTCGCAAGTGCCAATTTTTATACTTGTGACCTCTCCATTCAGCAGTAAGTACATAGAACATATTACTGCACAGTACAGGCCGACATTTTATCCTGCTCGAAGATCTATCTAACCCTCCCCTCCCACTTGTGTGACTAACTTGTGTATTTTTGTTGTAGTTGCTTTGGTAAAGTTGACACCCCAGAGCATGATGGTACTAGTTGCCTTGTGCCGAAGCAGTCTTGCAGCCAGCCACTCTACCAGCTGCTGGGTTAGAACCATAGAACCATAGAACACTACAGCACAGAAAACAGGCCATTCGGCCCTTCTAGTCTGTGCCGAAACTTTATTTCGCTAGTCCCATTTACCTGCACCCAGTCCATAACCCTCCAGACCTCGCCCATCCACATATCTATCCAATTTATTCTTAAAACTTAAAAGTGAGCCCGCATTTTCCACGTCAGATGGCAGCTTGTTCCACACTCCCACCACACTCTGAGTGAAGAAGTTCCCCCTAATGTTCCCCCTAAGCCTTTCCCCTTTCGCCCTAAAGCCATGTCCTCTCGTACTTATCTCTCCTAATCTAGGCAGAAAGAGCCTACTCACACTTACTCTGTCTATACCCCTCATAATTTTGTAAACCTCTATCAAATCTCCCCTCATTCTTCTATGCTCCAAGGAATAAAGTCCTAACCTGTTCAATCTTTCCCTCTAACTCAACTCCTGAAGACCCGGCAACATTCTAGTAAATCTTCTCTGCACTCTCTCAATCTTACTGATATCCTTCCTATAGTTAGGTGACCAGAACTGCACACAATGCTCCAAATTTGGCCTCACCAATGTCTTACACAACCTCACCATAACATCCCAACTCCTTTACTCAATACTTTGATTTAAGAATGCCAGGATGCCAAAAGCTTTCTTTACAACCCTGTCTACCCGTGATGCCACTTTCAGGGAATTATTTATCTGAACTCCCAGATCCCTTTGTTCCTCCGCACTCCTCAGTGCCCTACCATTTACTGTGTATGTTCTACCTTGATTTGTCCTTCCAAAATGCAACACCTCACACTTGTCTGCATTAAATTCCATCAGCCATTTTCTGGCCCATTTTTCCAGTTGGTTCAGATCCCTCTGCAAGCTTTGAAAGCCTTCCTCGCTGTCCACAATGCCTCCAATCTTAGTGTCATCAGCAAACTTGTTGATCCAATTTACCACGTTACCATCTAGATCATTGATATGGACAACAAACAACAATGGTCCCAGCACAGATCCCTGAAGCACACCACTAGCCACAGGCCTCCAGACTGAGAAACAATCATCCACTACCACTCTCTGTCTTCTCCCACACAGCCAATTTCGAATCCAGTTTACAACCTCTCCATGGATACCTAGTGCCTGAACCTTCTGAACAAACCTCCCATGTGGGACCTTGTCAAAGGCCTTACTAAAGTCCATGTAGACAACATCCACAGCCTTTCCTTCATCTATTTTCTTGGTAACCTCCTCGAAAAACTCTACAAGATTCATTAAACACGATCTATCACGCACAAAGCCATGCTGACTATCCTTAATCAGCCCTTGGCTGTCCAAATACTTGTATATCCGATAACTCAGGACACCTTCCTATAATTTACCTACTACTGATGTCAGGTTCACTGGCCTGTAATTACCTGGTTTACGTTTAGTGCCTTTTTTAAACAATGGAACAGCATGAGCAACCCTCCAGTCCTCCGGTGTTATTTTTCTTTACACGCAAGAAAAACTAGTTCCTGCTTTAGATAGTGGTAAAGAATCCCTGTTGTGTATCCTTAAACATGAAAATACAAATTAAGATATAATTAGATGAATATACAAAGGGCAGCACAGTGACATTCCTATTGGAGACACAAGAGACTACCGATGCTGGAAATCTGGAGTAACACACAAAAGCACATGAGACCATTCATCTGGATACCAGTCCAGATGAAGGGTCTCAACTCGAAACGTCGACTGTCCGCTTCCCTCCGTGGATGCAGCCTGACCCACTGAGTTCCTCCAGTGGCTTTCTATGTTGTGCTATTGGAGCCTCTGCCTCACAATTCCAGAGATCTAGGTTTGATCCTGCCCTCCGGCACTGCCAGTGTGGAGTTTGCACCTTCTCCCTGTGACCACGTGGGTTTCGTCTGGGTGCTCCAGTTACCTCCTACATCCCAAGGACATACAGGTCACTGGGATAATTTGCCACTGTAAGTTGCTCCTACTTCGCAGGTGAATAGTAAAATCCGGGGGGAATTGATGAGAATGTGGAGAGAATAAAATAGGATTAATGTGGGATTGGTGTGAAAGGGTGGTTGATGGTTGTCATAGGTTCGGTGGGGCCAAAGGGCCTGTTTCTATGCTTTGTGTCTCTATGACACTAGTTAGGAATGAGAATTGGCCACTAACCCTTCAAATTTGCTCCACCATTTAATAAGATCATGGATGATCTGATTGTAACTTCACCCACTTACTTAATGTGTTCCAATTTCATGGTTCCTGCTTCTCTTTTTCCAGTTTATCCTTTTGTTCTTATTTCCATTAATAAATAACAGTAACTAAGTCAGTCATAAACAGTGACCTAGAATACTGTGGACAAAACTGACTCAGGCATCTATCAAAGTCTGCCTTGGAGAAGAACTTAGTTCCAGTCACAGACATTTCAATGTGTAACCACTCACCTTCAAAAGGTGTACCTATGTTGCAAGAAAGAATGGGTTAGCTGATAATTAATCTGAGAAGAGTGATTAGGAAATGGGTTGCTGTGAATTTATGAAGTTCTTTTAGCCGAATTCTGCATTGTTACCGAGTGACAGGCAGGAAATGAACTTAAAACATAAGATGTGCGAATTGCTCAGCAGGTCACACAGAACCTTTGCAGAGGGAAACAGTTAAGGTTGTGCAGGGAGAAAGAGAGCTAAAGTTTCAGGTTCACAATCTTTTGTCAGAAATGGACAATAACTGAATCAAAAAAAGATTACAACACAGAAGGAAGCCTTTTGACCCATCAAGTCCTCTGTGTAAGAACAAACCAAGCTGGACCAATGGACTCAACTGCTCCCCACAGAGTATCAAACTTTCCTTTCAGATACATAACTAGTTATAGGTAACTGCTAAGGTTGGGAACTTTCCACCCACAAAATAATTGCACTCTATTTGGAGAAACAAAAGTAAGTCAATAACATTTCAGATCCAGAGTCGTAGAGTCACAGAGAGATACAGCACGAAAACAGGCCCCTCAGCCCACCAAGTCTGCATTGACCATCAAGCCCCGATCTACACGAATCCCATTTTTTATTCTCCCCACATTCTCATCAACTCCCCTCAGATTCTACCACTCATCTGAGAATTTTGGAATCAGAATCAGATTTAGTATCACTGACATACGACATGAAAGTTGTTGTTTTGTGACAGCAAAGACATAAAATTACTATAAATTACAAAAACAAATAAATAGCGCAAAAAAAAACGGTAGTGTTAATGGTTCAGAAATCTGACGGTGGAGGGGAAAAAGCTGTTTCCAAATCTGATTCTGAAATTTCTGACTGATTTTTATATGAAATTTGATATGACAAATAGGATAGTGGTTAGCTTTTCAAGTTAGTAGGATGTCAGCTCCAGTAGTTCAATCTTTGATCAATTCTGCAGGCTTTTTTGTCAAAATGCTGCAGCGTCCCTGTCCTTGCAAAGTTTGCGAAAGGTGAAGCTGGAGTAAAAGCAGCGTCTACGAGTCTCTTATGCATGGTGCAATTGCAGCTTTCACTCAAACATCCAAAGAGGACTGCTAGCAAGTTGCCCCTGGTAGGTCTGTGCAATACTTACTTCTGTGCATGTGTATAGCAGCATGGAAGGATGGAACACGCTGGAGTCCAGGTGGCTGTGCATCTGACTGCTGCACTTAGTACTGAGTGCAGAGGCCAAGAACAAGCATTCTGAGCTAAGGAGCCGGATGCACTTCGTATCTGGCCCCTCAGCTTTACACCAGCCAAATCACATCTACCATGGCCCCATTCATTTGAAAGGAGTCACCAATCTGGATGGAAAAACTGAGTGACTTTCTTTTCCATTATCTTCATTAATATTAATGTTTATAACTATTTTCTTTTATCAGTTAAACATATCTTTAAATACATTATTTTAAAAATTTAAATTGTTTTGAAAAAGCAACAGTGCACATTTAATGGCAGGACCCTTAACAGTGTTGATGTACAGAGGGATCTTAGGGTCCAAGTCCATAGCTCCCTGAAAGTGGCTGCACAAGTCGATAGGGTAGTAAAGAAGGCATTAGGCATCCTTGCATTTATTAGTTGAGGCATCACATTCAAGAAACAGGAAGTTATGTTGCAGCTTTATAAAACTCTGGTTTGGCTGCATCGGGAGTATTGCATTCATTTCTGGTTGCCCCATTATAAGAAGGATGTGGAGGCTTTGGAGAGGGTGCAGAAGAGGTTTACCAGGATGTTGCCTGGATTAGAGGGAATGTGCTATGGGGAGAGGTTGGACAAACTTGGGTTGTTTTCTCTGGAGCGGTGGAGACTGAAGGGAGACCTGATAGAAGTTTATAAGATTATGAGAGGCATAGGTAGAGTAGACAACCAGCATCCTTTTCCCAGAGTCAAACAGGTCTAATACTAGAGGGCATGCATTTAAGGTGAATGGGGGTAAATTCTAAGGAGATGTGTGGGGCAAGTTTTTTTACACAGAGAGTGGTGCGTGCCTGGGATGTGCTGCCAGGGGTGGTGGTGGAGGCAGATATGATGGAGGCATTGAAGAGGCTCTTAGATAGGCACATGAATGTGCAAAGGAAGGAGGGATGTGGACATTGTGTAGGCATAAGGGATTAGTTTAGTTAGGTGTTTAATTACTAATTTAATTAGTTCAGCACAACATTGTGGGCCAAAGGGCCTGTTCCTGTGCTGTACTTTTCTATGTTTTATGATGTGTCCAGGACAATATCCCCACCCTGGCTTGGGAGGCCAGTTGTAATCTCACTATCTCCTCTTCAGGTGATTTCGCCTGTACTGTTCTATGTTCTATATTCTATCTCTGTCTTCCTTCACTGTTTGTAAATGTCTTTTTCAAAATGAAATTGGGGCAGTCCAGGACCTCATGTCTGTCACCTGAGGCCTAGTTGCCACTCACAGACATCTCCACGTCGTGTAATGGCCACCGCAACGTAGCTCTGAGCTCAATCACACCCCATAGGGTGGCGGGAGATAAGTGCGCCACAGGGACTACATGGGGAAATGCAAGCTGTTGGCTGGATTAAGCATGCATTATTAAATCATCTAAGGAAGAGAGAGAGAGGCATAGTGACGCATATTTAATGTTTGAGAAAGATGTGCCAGGGGACTGGTCAATTGCAAATGTGGAAGAAGAGGTTGAAATTATCTGGAGAATTATAGCCCACTGGTGGTAGGAAGACAAAGGAAAGAATCAAAAATATCTGTAGTCATGAGTCGTCAGAATAGATTTCAAAAGGAAATATATTGCTTGACCTACCTTATTGTTTCTAGTAGGAGTAACAGAGGGTAGGCAATGGTAATGTATATAGAACACTACAGCACAGTACAGGCCCTTCGGCCCACAATGTTGTGCCGCCATTTTATCCTGCTCTAAGATCTACCTAACCCTTCACTCCCACATAGCACCCCCCCATTTCTCTATCATTCATGTGTCTATCTAAGAGTCTCTTAAATGTCCCTAATGTATCTGCCCCCACAACCTCTGCTGGCAGTGCGTTCCATGCACCCACCACTCTCTGTGTAAAAAATTTACCCCAACATCCCCCTTATATCTTCCTCCAATCACCTTAAAATTATGTCCCCTCATGTTAGCCATTGTCGCCCTGTTAAAAAGTCAGACATGTGGTAGATGTAATGTACCTAGATTTCCAGATGTTTTCAATAAAATCCCCTACAACAGATGAAGGGATAAGGTCAGAGAAATGTGGAGTCAGGAGACAGGTAGCAGATGGATTGTCAGCTGGTTTCAGGATTGAAAGCAGAGAGTGCGAGGACCTGGCTGCTGTTTGTGTGGAAGAAGATGGATGGTGGTTCAGTGCTGGAACCACCACTGTTCACAATGTACATTAACAATCAAAAACACAATTTCTAAATTGGAGAATGATACAAAATTGGGGAAGACGATCAACAATGAGAAGGTTTGCAACAAATCAGAGGGGGATATTAGCCAACTTGCAAAAATGGGCAAATGATTGGTAAATTGGTTCATTATTGTCACATATGCTGAGGTACAGTGAAAAACCTTGTTTTGCATACCATCCATACAGGTCATTTCATTACAACAGTGCATTGAGGTAGCACAAGGGAAAACAATAACAGAATGCAGAATAAAATGTTATAGTTACAGAGAAAGTGCAGTGCAGGTAGACAATAAGGTGCAAGACTGTAACGAGGTAGATTGTGAGGTCAAGATCATACTAGGGGACTGTTCAATGGTCTTACAACAGAGGGATAGAAGCTGTACTTGAGTTTATTGGTACATGCTTTCTGGTTTTTGTACCTTCTGCCTGATTGGGTGGGGGGGGGGGGGGTTGCGAAGAGAGAATGTCCAGGGAAGTTGGGGTCTTTGACTACGTTAGCTGCTTTACCGAGGCAGCGACAAGTGTAGACACAGTCCCTGGAGGGGAGGTTGGTTTCTGCGATGTGCTGAGCTGTGTCCACAACACTCTGCAGTTTCTTGCGGTCTCAGGCAGAGCATTGCCATACCAGATGTTTGCCGCAAATCCATAACCACTCCAGTGACAGAATGCAATGCTGTAGCAATTCCCCAATACTTACCGTGGGGAGTCTGTTCAAACAATTTGTGTTGGCACAACAAGTTCTGCTCCATTGATTTTGAATGAAGGAAAATGCCAATGAAAGTTTCAAGTATTCATATATCGAGATTTTTTTTGATTGAATTTATTTGAACATTTTTAAATGTTTTTGTCCTTTTATTTTTGTTTATTATTAATAATGTTTTAAAGGATTTTAATAGTTTTGTAATTGTGTTTCACAGTTTGGCATGTTTTTGAATGTTCCTGAATATCACACCAAATGCTTTTCTCACACATTGACTGCCAACTAAACAGTTGGTATGACTTCACCTGCCAGAATCAGAATCAGAATCAGAATCAAACTTATAATCACTGACTTAGATGACCTGAAATTTGTTGTTTTGTGGCAGCAGTACAGTGCAAAGTCATAAAATTATTAAAAATTACAAAGAGAAATAAGTAGCGCAAAAAAAGAAATAGCGAGGTCATGTTCATGGGCTCGTGAACAATTCAGAAATCTGATGGCGGAGGGGAAGAAGCTGTTCCTGAAACGCCCTGTCAAAGTTTTGTTTCAGCAGGTTTTTTTAACAGGAGCCTCCATCAAAAAATCAAGCCAACGGAAAGAAAATGATCTAATTTGACACTTCATATAGGAAAACATTTCAGAGCTTTTTAAGAAGGAACAAAAGGCTACAAGACCTAACAAGGGGGTAAGAGCAGGAGAATGGACAAACTGAATGGATTGTTTGGATTCTTGGTATCAGTGAGACAACGTGACCCAATAGTTGGATGACTTTATGAGTCAGAGACACAAGAGGCTACAGATGAACTCAGCGGGTCAGCCAGCGTCTGTGGAGGCGGAGGGATGGTCAACATTTCGGATTTTATGAGTCACCTTCTTTTGAGGTTGAAAGCCAGAAGTCTTGGATATTTCGTTAGAACCCATTCCTCTGTCTCTGGAGATTAACCTTACGCCTGTTCCCTGCACAGGTATTTCTCCTTGTGCCTCACTCATCAGATTTGCACTGAGTACTTAAGACTTGGCTCAGATTCAACTCCCCAACATTTTAATCTGGGAATCAAAAACACTGCAGATGCTGGAAAACTGAATCAAAGGAGGAAATGCTGTAAGCATTTAAACAGCATCTGTGGAAAGAGAAACAGTTAACCTTTAATGTTGTGTAGATTAAGATGGAAGTGTGTCTGCTGCCTCCTCCCCAAGCTACAGTTGAGGCTATCGGCGAATTACTTGTTGTCAGGCCTACTCCCATGGACATCTCCCAGTCTGCACATGGAGGCATCTCCCAGTCTCCACCCGGCTCATAGGATTCATCTGCTGTTCATTCCAGACTCACCACCTGCAGCCTATTTAACCCCAGTTCTCAACAGCAACACTCAAGAAGCTTGTCACAATCCTTGTTCACTCATTGAACCAGCCAGTTGCTCCTCGCTTTACTCTCCCTGCCTAAGGTTACCTTGTTGCTTGGAGTGTTTAGTTTCTGCTCTCTCCTGTTTTGCGCCCCCTGTGGCTCGTTATTTTGCGGTCTGTTATCAAAGACATCATTCAGTGCTAAATTGTCTCCACTGCTCCAGTTTTGGGTCAAGCCTCCTCTATAGCTGCAACACTCGTTTGCACGCTGCTTTATGAGGTCTGCTTTAAACTTGCCACCATGAACTCTCATGTGCTGCTACTTGCGCCCACTTCCACAGGTCGTCCCGTTCACGTCTGAGCACAGTGCCAGACGATGATGATATCCAACAGGAGATAATCCAGCTGTCACCCCCTGACATTCAATGGCACTCCCATCACTGAATCCCCCATTATCAATATCCTGGAGGTTACTATTGCCCAGAAACTGAACTGGAGTAGTCGTATGCACAATGTGGCTATAAGAGGCTAGGAATTCTGCAGTGAGTAACTGGCCTCCTGACTCCCCGAAGCTTGTCCGCCATCTACAAGGCTTGAGTCAGGTGTGTAATGGAACGCTCTCCACTTGCCTGGATAAGTGCTGCTTCAACAACACTCAAGAAACTCCACACCATACAAGACGTAGCAGCCTGCCTAGTGGGCACCCCATTCACTCACTCCACCACTGACGCACAGTAGCAGCAGTGTGTACCATCTACGAGATGCACTGCAGCAAATCACCAAGACTCGTTAGACAGCACCTTCCAAACCCATGACCTCTACCAGCTAGAAGGACAAGGGCGGCAAAAGCACAGGAACACCAGCCCCTGGGAGTTGCCCTCCCAGCCACACACCATCCCGACTTGGAAACATATCACCGTTCCTTCACCGATTCTGGATCAAGGTCCCAGACCCCTCTCCCTAACCATAAGTTAGAGGAGCAGAATTAGGCCATTTGGCCCATCGAGTCTCTTCCTCCATTCAATCATGACTGATTTTTTTTCTCAATCCCATTCTCCCCATAACTCTTAACCCTCTTACCAATCAAGAACCTATCAATCTCTACCTTAAATACACCCAGTGACTTTGCTTCCACAAGCCCCCTGTGGCAACGAATTCCACAGATTCACCACTTCTGGCTGAAGAAATTCCTCCTCACCTCAGTTCTAAAGGGACATCCATTTATTCTGAGGCTGTGCCTTGGGATCCCAGACTCTCCCAATACTACTCTTCCCGCGTCATTGTGGGCATACCCACACCTCAAGGACTGCAGTGGTTCAAGAAGGCAGCTCGCCACCACCTTCTCAAGGATAACCAGGGACGGGCAATTAAATGTTGGCTAAGCCGCAAAGCCCATGTTCCCTGAATGAAAAAAAACGGTTTGGGTTCAACATGTGATATTGCGTAGGGAAAGGGTTACGCAGTGGACAATGTTACTCATTGAGGGAGCAAAGTTTTCATCCAAAAGTTTCCCACTGAGTATTCTTTGCAAGACAGCTCATATTTTACTTGTACGACCTCCTTTGGCTAATTACTGGTTAAAATCCGTTGGATCACTACTTACTGGTGTTCGGTGCCAAACTCTTTGGATTGGAAGGTCAGGCGCTTTGGTCAAAGTCTCTCCAAGCTTCACGTGTTAGTGCTTGCTGCTGAAATTCAAACGAGAGAGAGAGAGAGAGGACCGTGAGAGTTTGACAGAGGCAGCGACTGTAAGTATGGTGAAAATCGGGGTGATCGCCAAGAAGGCTTGGAGCCTTCGCAAAAGCGTTGTGGTCTGCTTCACACCTCTGCTACTTTCACCCATATTACTGGTCATGCCTCCCAAGGTAAATATCGTTCTGTGACTTAGGCTATGGGTAAATTGGACGGTGTTTGTACAGCAATCATTTTTGTGCACGGGAAATATGAATCAAATAATTGTCTTAATCCTTTGAGACCAAAAAGAGCCCTGATCCAGGACTAATTCTGTCAGAATGACCCAAACTTCTGAGAATATTAAATTGCACTGTTCCTGTGTGCTGTTGTGCAATGGATTCTCAAGTTGAATTTTAATTCTTTTTTTTTGGGGGGGGAACTGGAATGTACATTTGAAATGTTTATCTACGGTTTTTTCTTTCAGCTTGTTGTCATTCTTATAGTGGTCACTTTTTCATTGCAAGTGACAGTTGAGTCAGGAGGTTGTAGGTTCAAATCCCGTCCAATGACTTGAATGCAAAAGCCTAGGCTGACTGTTCCATACAGTACCAGTGTGCTACACTCTTTACTGCACTGTCTATTGAATGAGATGTTTGACAAATGTCGTCCTGTCCTCCCCCATAGACGTTAGAACATCCAGTGACATTCGTTCAACTAGAGAGCAGGGGAGTTGTCCTGAAACATTTATTCCTCATTCACAATCCTGATTATCCAGTCAGTCACATTGATGCTTACGGGAACTTTCTGCATACAAATTGGCAGTGGCCTTTCCTCTATTTTCCAATGGTGACCACAATGCAAAAGTATTTTATTGGCTCTGAATTGCTTTAGGGCACATTGAGAGAGGTGTGGATGTACCATAAGAAATGAAAGCTTTTCTTAAAGGATCGTGACAATTCTTCCCTGATATCAGAATCACGTTTATTATCATTTGTATATCGTGAATTTTATTGTATTGTGGCAGCAGTACAGTGCAAAGACATAAAATTACTATAAATTACAAAATAAATAAGTGGTGCAAAAAAGGAATAACGAGGTAGTGTTCATGGACCGTTCGGAAATCTGATGGCAGAGGCGATGAAGCTGTTCCTAAATCATTGAGTGTGGGTCTTCAGGCTCCTGTACCTCCTCCATGATAGTAGTAGTGAGAAGAGGGGATGTCGCGAGTGGTGAAGTCCTTAGTGATGGATGCTGCTTTCTTGAGGCACTGTCTCTTGACGATGTCCTTGACGGTGGGGAGGGTTGTGCCCGTGATGGAGCTGGCTGAGCCTCTGCAGCCTCTTATGATGCTGTGCATTGGAGCCTCCATACCAGGCTGTGATGCAACCAGTCAGAATGCTCTCCACTGTATATCTATAGAAATTTGCAAACGTCTTTGGTGACATACCAAATCTCCTCAAACTCCTAACGAAGCAGAGCATCTGGCATACCTTCTTTGTGATTGTATCTGTGTGTACTGTATACTGGACTGAGGGCTTGAGTTATAAGGAGCAATTGGATGGGCTGTGACTGTTTTCCCTGAAGTGAAGGGGGCTGAGGGGTGACCTTATGGAGCTTTATAAAGTTATGAAGGGCTTAGATAGGGTATATGGTGACAGTCTATTTCACAGGGTAGGGGGATCTAAAACCAGAGGTTCAAGATGAGAAGGGAAAGATTTAAACGGGACCCGGAAGGGAAGTTTTTCACTCAGCAGCTGGTAGGGTATATGGAACGAGCTGCCAGAGGAAGAGGTAGAGGCGGGTACCAAAACACTGTTGAAAAGATGTTTGGACGTGTATATGGATAGGAAAGGTTTAGAAGGTTGTGGGCCAAATGTAGGTAAATGAGATTAGCGTATATAGGTATCTTGCTCAGCACAGACTAGTTGGGCCAAAGGGCCTGTTTCCACACTGTATAACTCCGTGAATCTGTGAATATATTCCCACAACAATATTGTTTTAGTATGATGCAGATTAACACTTGTATTGGGTGAAAGGGCATCAGATGAGAATATGGTTCAGATCAGTTTGCTTTAAAAAAATCACCTCTTCATGAGTGTCCAACCTTGGCATTCCATGGGGAATTCAAAGTCAGGTTGTGTCATCCTGATGAGTACCTTCCCCTCAGGTTTCTTGTTTACATTGTTTCCAAAAATAATTTTTCATCCACTTTGTAAGATATTAATTTGGTAATTGATTTATTATTGTCACATGTACCGAGGTACAGTGAAGAACTTTGTTTTGCATGCCATCCAGACAGATCATTTCACAACATCACTAGGTCAAGGTAGTACGAGGGAAATGCAATAACAGAATGCTGCAGAATAACAGTGTTGCAATTATAGAGAAGGTGCAGTGCCATGATGAGGTAGATTGAGAGGTCAAGAGACCATCTTATCGTACAAGGGGTCTGTTCAATAGTCTTATAACAGTGGGATAGAAGCTGTCCTTGAGCCTGGTAGTGTGTACTTTCAGACTTTTTTATTTTCTGCCCGATGGGAGAGGGGAGAAGTGAAAATGTCTGGGGTGGGGGGGGGGGGTGTGGTCTTTGATTATGTTGGCTGCATTTCAATGGCTGCAAGAAGTATAGACCATGGAGGGGAGGCTAGTTTCTGTGATGTACTGAACTGTGTCCACAATTTTCTGCAGCTTCTTGCAGTCCTGGGCAGAGCAGTTGCCATAGCAAGCCACAATGCATCCAGATAGGATGCTTCCAGATAGGATGCATCAGGATAAGCATCATAATATTGTGCATGTATGTTCTCTCAGTAGATGTGATGGTTAATAAATTAACAAAAGCTGAATATTGCAATATATTCATGCAGTATGTAGAATATTGAATGAGTTATGAAATGGAACAATACAATCTTGCTTGAAAATCAAAAACTGCGGATGCTGGAAATCTGAAATAAGAACAGAAAATCTGGAAGGATCTTTGACCCTGTACATTAACCCTTTCTGATTTCCCCTTTCACACATGTGCCTGAACTGCTGAGTTTTTCCAGCATTTTCAGTTTTTCCTCCAATTTTACTTCCTAGTTTCGACACCTAGTGCTGACTTTGAATATCTGAAATGTATTCTTCTCAGAAATTAGATAAGACAAGATATCTTTATTAGTTACATGTACATCAAAATACACAGTGAAATGCATCTTTTTGTGTAGAGTGTTCTGGGGGGCAGCCCACAAGTGTCGCCACGCTTCCGGTGCCAACATAGCATGCCCACAACTTTCTAACCCGTACGTCTTTGGAATGTGGGAGGAAACCACGCAGTCATGTGGAGAACGTACAAACTCCTTACAGACAGCAGCCAGAATTGAACCCAGATCGCTGGTGCTGTAATATCGTTATGTTACTGTGCCACCCCACACATTAGTGAAGTAAAAAAGATTAGTTTTAATAATCACACACCTCACAACATCAGGTCTGCTGTCAGTACTTTCTTGATACCAACATTCTGTTCATATATGGCATAATCATTGCATTGGGAGCTGAAGAGTGGAACTTCCACCAGGATGTTGCCTGGCTTAGAGAGTATTAGCTATAAAGAGAGTTGGGACAAACTTGTACTATTTTCTCTGGAGTATCAGAGGCTGAGGGGAAATCCGATGGAAGTATATAAAATTATGAGAGGCATAGATAGGGTAAATAGTCAAAGACTTATTCCCAGGATGGAAATATTGAATCTTCAATGGCCTAGCTTTAAGGTGAGAGGGGAAAAGTTTAAAGGAGGCAAGTTTTTTACCCGTAGAGTAGTAGGTGCTGGAATGTGCTGCCAGAGGAGGAGGCAGAAGCAGATACAATAGCAATGTTTAAGAGGCATTTAGACAGGCAGGGAATGGAGGATATAGACCATCTACAGGCAGATGGAATTGGTTTGGATTTGCATCATGGTTGGCACAGACGTCTCAGACTGAAGAACCTGTTCCTGTGCTGTACTGTTCTATGTTCTATCAGTAATTTAAAAGTTTCATAATGCGCCGTGTAACTTACTCTTGAATAAACTCATGTTTATTCTTTTCCAATTATTTACAATTCCAAATGCAGACATACATCTTCATGTACCTGTGTGGATTTATTGCCAGATTAAGTCAGTGGCATTCTATCGTTTAGCTTTTTCCTGCAAGAAAATGACAGCCCCTTCCCCATGTAATACAACCTGCCTCCACTTCTCTAGATTATGTTTGAAAACAGTAGGATTAGCAGAAATAGGCATCTTGGTCAGCATTGACAAGTTGGGTGGAACGGTGTGTTTTAATGCTGTGTAACTCCATGAATCGATACCTTTTCTAGGAGGGACGATGTCTCTATGTGATTCTCCTGATGGCTGTGTACTGGTGCACAGAGGCACTACCAATCGCTGTGACATCCTTGCTTCCCATCAGTCTCTTTCCTCTCCTTGGGATCTTGCCATCTAGTAAGGTCTGCCCTCAGTACTTTCCTGATACCAACATTCTCTTTATGAGTGGCCTCGTCATGGCGTTGGCAGTTGAAGAGTGGAACTTACACCAGCGAATAGCATTGTTTGTCCTCTTGTTTGTGGGATCGTCTCCAGCGAGGTAAGTGTGTTATTATGTGTTATTATGTAGTTATAATAAAGAACTACCGTTCCCAGTAGGCGATGCAAGGGGTCACATGGGGGAACAGGAAGTGGCTGTAAAAAGAGAGGGGAAGCAAGCAGTCTGTTGCTGGTTAATAAAAATGTTCAGATGTTAAACCCACGCAAAGTTCGTCTCTTGATGAAGAACAAACATAACAGTAAGGAGAGGCAAAACAAATCAATTTTTATTTGTTAAATTAATTTGGGGGAGAAGACACAAACTTACTTGCCCCAGTTAAGAATTTTTTTTATATAAGACAGGATAATATTACAATTATACACTTTTGGGATAAGCATAGTTTTTCCTCAATGAAAAATCTTGCTCACTACACTTCCAAAGACATACGTTTTCAATAGGTCCTAACAAAAAAAGCAAACTTAAAAGATTTGCATTTATAGATTTAATACAATTGAAAGCCTAATTTAGTTATACATGGTTCTTCTGAAACTGGAAAATACTGGGTGCATTACTCTTAAATGTGTAATTGAGCATTCAAGTTCTTTTCTACTGAAACCACTCAGCAGATCTGACGCCACCTTGTAGAGGTGAAGCTGGGGTTAACATTTCAAAGCCTTATAGTTAAGCCAAGGTTAGTTGGACCTGCAATCTAAAGCCCATGTCTCTCTGTCCACATGCACTGCCTAACTTACTAAGTTTTTTTCCAGATTTTTCTGTTTTCTTTCTCATTTCCATTTTGTGTGATATTTCTTTGCCCATGAGGGAGTTGTTAATGGATTTAAAATATGTAAGCTAGCTTTGGAATGGCAATAATGACCAGGAAAATGTCTTTCAAAGAGAAAGAACCCATGCTTGATTACCTGAAATTTGAATGGCTTTATGCTAAGCGTAATAAGCTCTGGAGAAGACACGTAGAAACAAGTGTGTTTTCAAGTAGAAAATTCTGCCTGGTTTCATCTCTTCCTAAATCTTCATTACTGGCTGATTGTGTCCTTGAATCTGGAAATGAAACAGGACCTGAATCAAATTATGAATTAAGGTCTTTTGCCTAGTTTCAAACTCTAGTTCCTAACTCCCACATCAAGATGAACATTGTTACATTCTACAGAACAATTTTCACCATCATCTCCAGGGCAGCAAAATGGCATCAGATCACTTATCGGTTATACAATCCAACCAACGTTCATTTCCATTGATATTACCAGAAAGTAAATATTGGGTGTATCTTATAATGGACTGTAATCTGCTCCACAAATTGCCCAAATTATGAAGGACAATTCTTCCTTTGGTCCTTTTCCAGTTCTCATACAGGCATAACAATATTTTAAAGACTGTCCTTTGAACAAAAGATCACATGGAGGCATATCTCCAACTTTATAAGCAATATTGTTCCCTTGATATGAAAGAAAGATCTTTTTTCGTATTTGAAGGAATCATGCAAAATTCCAGTTCCAATATTTTCCATCTTAAGCCACAACTTGCCAAATGGAAATTAATGAGTAGAGGTACTCTACTAGGTATTATTTCAACACTTGCATTAATGCATTCATTTTAGATAGGTTTATGGGAACATTGAAACATTTCCAGTTTGATAATCTGGGGTCAGACATAGTAAAAGTGTTAAGATTCTTAGAAAATTTTAGCATTTTGTCTGTATGCCTCAAATATGGAAAAATATATTTCTTTCATATCCAGGGAGCAATATTGCTAATTAAATAGATCTTTTGATCAAAAAACTGATCTAACATTTATATAGAAGGAATACACAGTAAAACAACATTATAGGCCAGAATTGAACATTTAGAGGAACAAGCCTAGGTAGAGATTAAAGCCGTTAAAGAAATAGAAAAGAGGAAGGATGTCAAGCTTATTTTTTACCTCAGTAAATTAAAAAAAAATTATTTCATCAAGGAATCAATCATTATCTTATCCCATTCAAAAACCAACAAGAATGTTAACATTATGCTTCTTTTTGTTCTGTTAGTAACTTTGTGGGAATTCGTAGAGTTGGGTGGAGATGGGGGTTATACCAAGATACTGAAAATACTGGTAGTAATATTTTATTGCATGGCAAAGCATTTGATCTTTTTTTACTGTAGGTGTTTAAAGCTCTCCTATGTAATAGATGCCTCTGTAGAATTAATTATTTGATTGGACTCACCAATTGATGAGTTGCATTTGCAGGGAGTTCTGATAGAAAAATGATGGCACCCTCTTGATTTACCAGCCAATAAAATGAATGGTTGGAAAATTAAAGACAACAGACCTATGATTTCCCAGTCAGCAGACCTTGTGAGTGGTGTTCCCATCAGCAATGCCCGATCAAACAATCGGCCGCTATTTATTTCTCAGATCTGCTGAGAGTATTGGAAGTCCTATATTCAGTTGAAGAGCCCAGTGACAGAGTCTGGAAATCCTGCAAAGAGTAATTCTGAAATTTGCTCTTGACTAGGGTGAGACATGCTATTGTCTTTCCCATTTTAAGCCTTCAAAATCAATGTTGCTGAGCAGATGGAGGTCAAAGCTCCCTCTATCCTCTCCAAGTAAGCTTCCTTAAAAAAGCATCCCTGTAACACCAATATGCTACCTCTATGAGTTGTGCACTACTAGTTGTAGTCAAAGTTGAAAAAACAGGGAAATTTCAGTCATCTGGTGAACTACACCCAGGAAGCCCTAATCAACACTGATTAGCATAGGCTAAGTAGATTGGCTGAAAATACTATTCAGGTAAATACTATTCTTTACCCGTTAAGAATAGCAATAAAATCACTGTTTTATAGTTAGTAGATTTCCACCTAATCTAGCAGATTTAAAGCCTGCTATCCAGTTATAACTACCATCTTCATAAAAATTAACTGATATATTCTGAACCATCCCTATATTGATAGTGGATTTGCAATGATAGTCATGAGATTACTGCATTGAAACTTACAATCTCAAGTCCAGATGAAGGGTCTCGACCCAAAATGTCGACTGTCCATTTTGCTCCATAGATGCTGCCTGACCTGCTGAGTCCTTCCAGCACTTTGTGTGTTGCTTCAGTTGACTTGCAATGCTAGTTTTATGCCTTACTGGCAAAATCTTCTCCTTCTCTCAAACCCTCTTTCTCCCTCAGATGTTGCATTGTTCAGTATGGGTCAGATTCTTCCATTTTCATCACAGTGCTTTACTATTCTTTCTGTAATCGAAAATGATGAGAACAGAGCCAGGCAATGGGTGTAGAGAGGGAAAAAAGTTAATGTGTCAGGCCAGCGATTTTTATTTTGTCCGTTCTCTCTCTTCCCTGATTCAGAATAATTGCTTAAACTAAGGTACTTACATTGTGGCAAAGATTGAGTATGATTGATGTGTTGTGTTTTGTAGGCTTATCCTGGGAATGATGATAACCACAAGTTTACTGTCAATGTGGCTTAGTAACACTGCCACTACTGCCTTGATGATGCCTATAGCCAGGGCAGTGGTCCAAAGCTTATTCGGCACCATGGAAGTTACCTGTGAGTCTACTAAGCTTAAAGATTGTGAAGAAGGCTCAGATCTCAAAGGTATCCCAATAAAGTTAAAAACATTGATATCTATGATGTTACTGCATTGAAACTTGCAATCTAGCTTCAGCTGAACCGCTTATCAGGTTGGATAAGGATGTGATCGCGCTGGAGGGGGTGCAGAGGAGATTCATCAGGACGTTGCTTGGAATGGAGCATTATAGTTATGAATTGGAACTGGAATTGGAATTGGTTTATTATTGTCACATGTACCAAGGTACAGAGAAAAACTTGCCTTGCATACCGTTCATACAGATCAATTCATTACACAGTACATTGAGGTAGAACAAGGTAAAACAATAACAGAATGCAGAATAAAGTACAACAGCTACAGACGAAGTGCGGTAGAGACAGACAATGAGGTGCAAGGCCATAATGAGTTAGACTGTGAGGTCAAGAGTCCATCTTATCGTACTAGGGAACCATTCAATAGTCTTACAACAGCAGGATAGAAGCTGTCCTTGAGCCTGGTGGTATGCGTTTTCAGGCTTTTGAATCTTCTGCCTGACGGGAGGGGGGAAAAGAGAGAATGTCCGAGGTGGGTGGGGTCTTTGATTATGTTGGCTGCTTTACCAAGGCAACAAAAAGTGCAGACAGCTGGTTTCCATGATGTGCTGGGCTGTGTCCACAACTCTCTGCAGTTTCCTGCAGTCACGGGCAGAGCAATTGCCATACCAAGCTGTGATGCATCCAGATAGGATGCTTTCTATGGTGCATCAATAAAAATTGATGAGAGTTGACAGGGACATGCCAAATTTCTTTAGCCTCCTGAGGAAGTAGAGGCACTGGTGCACTTTCTTGACCGTGGTGTCAACGTGGTTGGACCAGGACAGGCTATTGGTGATGTTCACTCCTTGGAAGTTGAAGCTCTCAACCGTCTCGACCTCAGCACTGTTGATGTAGAGCATGTGCACCATCCCTCTTACTGAAGTCAATGACCAGCTCTTTTGTTTTGCTGACTTTGAGGAGAAGGTTGTTGTCATGTCACCATGTCACTAAGCCTTCCTGTACTCCAACTCATGGTTATTTGAGATATGGCTTACTACTGTGGTATCATCTACAAACTTGTAGATGGAGTTGGAGCAGAATCTGACCATGCAGTCATGAATGTATAGGGAGTAGAGTAGGGGGGCTGAGGACGCAGCCTTGTGGGGCACCAGTGGTGAGAATAATCATGCCGGAGGTGAGGAGAGAGTGGAGAGGCTGTCTGTTTTCCCTAGGGCAGAGGAAGTTAAGGCAGGACATGACTGAGGTGTATAAAATTATGAAGGATATAGATAGGATAGACTGCAGGAAAATGTTCTGTCTATCAGAGGACATAGATTTAGCATAAGGGGGAAGAGATTTAGAGGGGATCTGAGGGAGACCTTTTTCACCCAAAGAGTGGTGAGTACCTGGAATACAATGCCTGAGAGAGTGATGGAAGAGGAGCTGCTGACAGCGTAAGAAATCTCAAGTAGAACAATTAAATTGCCTAGGCATAGAAGGCTATGGGCTAAGCGCTGGAATATCCAATCAATATAGATGGACGCCCACTGGTCAGTGTGGATGAAGTAGGCCAATGGCCTGTTTCAATGCTGTATGACACTATGGATGCAGAAATTGAATTGTCCTCCATTTCAATGATCTATTTTAATCAGGTGAATTAAGGGAGGACAAGCGGGAGGAAGGATTGAGGAGGAAAACACTTTGAATTAATTAATTACTTCTTCCTGAGGTAGCAAGTATACACATTCTAATTAATTGCTCTCACACTTTACTATGTAAAGCAGTCCTGATGTTTGCCTGTGTGAGGTTTCCTATTCTTCCCCAATTACTTCGGTGGAAAACAACCTTAGTACATAAATAGGGTTCCAACTAAAACACTAACTGTGAGAAGCTCTAGGAAAATGAACAGCAGTAGTATTTAGTCAGTCTTCTGTCCAAGTGCACAAAATGTTCAAAGATAACTGAGTCATTGCATCAGCAGAAGGTCTGCAAAAACCATACAGATGTTGTGTACACATACATTAAGGCCATTTCTGAGAGCAAGTTGTTTGGGGGTGTTTCCTTTGGGTTTGCTCATTACTTGGTACTTGTAGGCTACTTCCTGCCCCAAATTTGGATGTTTCCTAACTCCAAATATTGGCTGACTTGGGCTACTTCACTGCAGGATGGAGCTGAATATGGAAGAGCACAAAAGAAGTGCCACACTCCGGATAGAAAGAAGGGGCTTTGATGAAGATCTAAGACTGTTGACCTGAGGATGCTGCACAAATGGGGCCAGAGAGGCATCTTCCCTTATGACCATCAGGTCTCCAGCAACCAGAAGGTTGACCCACACACTTGTGGTTAGGTGGGGTACCACGGTTCCATTAATAACTGCAAAGATGATGAAGATAAATTTTTTGATCATTGTTTGGGCTAGGATTGAGTCGATCACCTTTACTGTCCCATCAGACCCCTTATATTGAACATAGAACATAGAACAGTACAGCATAATACAGGTCCTTCAGCCCACAATGTTGTGCTGACCTTTAAAACCTCCCCTAAGACTACCTAACCACTTACCCCCAACATATCCCTCTAGTTTAAATTCCTCCATATGCTTATCTAGCAATCTCTTGAACTTGACCAATGTACCTGCCTCCACCACCGCCCCAGGCAGTGCATTCCATGCCCCGACCACTCTCTGGGTAAAAAACCTTCCTCTGATATCTCCCTTGAACTTCCCACCTATTACTTTAAAGCCATGCCCTCTTGGATTGAGCATTAGTGCCCTGGGAAAGAGGCACTGGCTGTCCACTCTATCTATTCCTCTTAATATTTTGTACACCTCTATCAGGTCTACTCTCATCCTCCTCCTCTTCAGAGAGTAAAGCCCTAGCTCCCTTAGTCTCTCCTCATAATGCATACTCTCTAAACCAGGCAGCATCCTGGTAAATCTCCTCTGCACCCTTTCCAACGCCTCCATATCCTTCCTATAATGAGGTGACCAGAACTGGACACAGTACTCTAAGTGTGGTCTAACCAGAGTTTTGTAAAGCTACATCATTACCTCACGGCTGCGGGTCTATAAAACTCAAAACTGCACAATATTTTGGAACACTTCTGAAGAGAAAATTTGGCCTTTTGGTTCCATGGTTAACTAGTCAGAGTCAGAATCAAGAATCATCTATATTAATCGGATATTCTAGCATTTAGCCAATAGCCTTCTATGCCTGGGCAACTTAATTGTTCTACTTGAGATTTCTTACGCTGTCACCAGCTCCTCTTCCATCACTCTCTCAGAATCAGAGAGATACCACACAGAAATAGGCAGCATAATCAAAGACCCCACCCACCCGGGTCATTCTCTCTTCTCTCCTCTTCCATCGGGTAGAGGATACAGGAGCCTGAGGGCACATACCAGCAGACTTAAGGACAGCTTCTACTCCACTGTGATAAGACTATTGAACGGTTCCCTTATACAATGAGATGGACTCTGACCTCACGATCTACCTTGTTGTGACCTTGCACCTTATTGCACTGCACTTTCTCTGTAGCTGTGACATTTTACTCTGTACTGTTATTGTTTTTACCTGTACTACATCAATGCACTGTGTACTAACGCAATGTAACTGCACTGTGTAATGAATTGATCTGTATGAACGGTATGCAAGACAAGTTTTTCACTGTACCTCGGTACAAGTGACAATAATAAACCAATACCAATACCAATACCTTTGGCCTACTCAGTCCACAGCGACCATCAACCGCCCACTTACATTAATCCTATATTAAACCTACATTCCCATCAACTCCCCCATTGTCCCACTCACCAACACACTAGGGGCAGTTTACAGTGGCCAATTAATGTATCAGCTCATACGTTGTTGGGATGTGGGAAGAAACCAGAGCACCCAAGGGAAACCCACACGGCCACAGGAAGAACGTACAAACTTCACACGGATAGCACCCAAGGTCAGGGTTGAACCCTGGACACTGTGAGGCAGCGGCTCTAGTCAGCCAAGGAATGAGCAGTAAGTGAGCAATACTTCGGTGACATTTACTCTATGAATAAATCAGCTCAGTATATATAACAGTAGTATCTTAACATCAGCCACACAGGACATTAATTAACACCTTAATGCACTTTGTTCCCAGCGTATTCAAATGCTGCCTGTTGGATAATCTGAAGATTTAGTTTCAAAGTTAAAAATTATCAGACCTCATGATGATGATACTTGTGTTATAACATTGAGTTAGTGCTCACTGAATGTTTTTACCACCTCTCTTATTTCTTCCTCCAGATAATACTTCAAAGGAACCGTTGCCTAATGAGGGGTTACATTTGTCTTCTGATGACAGGTACTTTGCAAAAATGTTTCCACATAAAACTTCATCAGAGATTGAACGTGCACTAAAAATAAAAGGACATAAGAAACAGAGGGAGGAATTGGCCACACAGTCCATCCAGCTTGTTCAACGGAACAAAAGGACGATAGTTGATCTTCCACCCACAGTCCTGTTTCCTGCCTGATCCTATATCCCATTACTGACCACAAATCTTCTAAACTAATTATTTAGAAAAATGTATTCTGTTCAACCTAAGAGATAAAATCCTTCACTGGGCCCCTTATACAATGAGATGGACTCTGACCTCACAATCTACCTTGTTGTGACCTTGCACCTTATTGTCTACCTGTAATGCACTTTCTCTGTAACTGTGACACTTTACTCTGTACTGTTATTGTTTTTACCTGTACTACCTCAATGCACTCTGTACTAACCCAATGTAACTGCACTGTGTAATGAATTGACCTGTACGATCGGTATGCAAGAGAAGTTTTTCACTGTACCTCGGTACAAGTGACAATAATAAACCAATACCAATACCAATAAAGAAACAGGTTCAATATCGGGAATTTGATTAATGTTGTCAGGAACATATAGTGCTATTCTGGCTAATAATTTCTGGTTCCCACTGTTACTGAATCCTATACACTGGGATCCTACTAAGTACTACCCCACAGAGCACTCATTCATTATAAATTGAGTAAACTGGTAAATTGGTTTATTATTGTCACATGTACTAGGGTACAGTGAAAAACTTTGTTTTGCATGCCATCCATACAGATCATTTCATTACAATAGCGCATTGAGGTAGTACAAGGGAAAACAATAGCAGAATGCAGAATAAGGTGTTACAGTTACAGAGAAAGTGCAGTGCAGGCAGATAATAAGGTGCAAGGCCATAATGAGGTAGATTGTGAGGTCAAGAGTCCATTTTATCGTACTAGGGAACCGTTCAATAGTCTTATAACAGCAGGATAGAAGCTGTCCTTGAGCCTGGTGGTACATGCTTTCAGGCTTTTGTATCTTCTGCCTGATGGGAGAGGGGAGAAGAGAGAATGTCTGGGGTAAATGGGGTCTTTGATTATATTGGCTGCTTTACTGAGGCAGCAAGAAGTGTAGACAAGAGTCCAAGGAGGGGAGGCTGGTTTCTGTGATGAGCTGAGCTGTGTCCACAACTCTCTGCAATTTCTTGCGGTTACAGACAGAGCAGTTGCCATCCCAAGCCATGATGCATCTGGATAGGATGCTTTCTATGGTGCATCAATAAAAATTTGTGAGGACCGTTGATATAAACAGGAGCATGTGCACCATCCCCCTTCCTGAAGCCAATGACCAGCTCTTTTGTTTTGCTGACATTGAGGGAAAGGTTGTTATCATAACACCACGTCACTAGGCTCCCTATCTCCTTCCTGTATTCTAACTCATCATTATTTGAGATACAGCCCACTACAGTGGTGTCATCAGCAAACTTGTAGATGGAATTAGAGTAGACTCAGCCAGCTCCATCACAGGCACAACCCTCCCCACCATCAAGGACATCTTCAAGATGTAGTGCCTCAAGAAGGCGGCATCCATCACTGAGGACCCTCACCATCCTGGTCATGCCCTCTTCTCGTTACTTCTATCGGGGAGGTGGTACAGGAGCCTGAAGACCCACACTCAATGATTCAGGAACAGCTTCTTCCCCCTCCACCATCAGATTTCTGAACGGTCCATGAACCCATGAACACTACCTCATTATTCCTTTTTTGCACTATTTATTTATTTTGTAATTTATAGTAATTTTATGTCTTTGCACTGTATTGCTGCCGCAAAACAACAAATTTCACAACATATAAGTCAGTGATAATAAATCTGATTCTGAATGTAGCCACACAGTCATGGGTATATAGGGAGTAGAGTAGGGGGCTGAGGACGCAGCCTTGTGGGGCACCAGTGTCGAGGATAATCATGCCGGAGGTGTTGCAGCCTATCCTCACTGATTGCGGTCTGTTGGTCAGAAAGTCAAGGATCCAGTTGCAAAGGGAAGTGTTGAGACCCAGGTCTCTTGGCCCTCCAAATCTCAACACTCACAGGTATGGAACCACTTGTGCTTTAAAATGGACACCCGCTCAGACTGTGTGCTGGGGATCTGGTGTGAGTGCCTGAGCTCTCCTGGGGCCCCTGCAGCAATGAATTGCCCCACCGTGAGGAGTGGAGAGGCTTCCTGGGGGGGCTGGTGGCCGGGGCAAGTGGTGCAGCCACTTAGCGCTGGGCTGAGGAGCTGGGGAGAGAGTTGTGCAGCCAAAGTGTGTGGGTGGGGGGGATGTTGGGGGAGGGGAGGCGGTGGTGGATGGGGATGGGGGGGGAGGAGGTGGGAGTGGGGAGAGAGGGGGAGGTGGTGGGTGGGTGTGGGGGGATGTGTTGGGGTGAGGAGGAGGTGGTGGGGAGGTGGGGGGAGGTGGAGGTGAGGGGAGGAGGTGGTGGGGGGAGGTGGGGGGTGGTGGTGGGTGGGGGTGGGGGAGAGGAGGGGGAGGTGGTGGGTGGAGGTGGGGGTGGGGGAGGGGAGGTGGTGGGGGGTGGGAGGGTGATGGAAGAGGGGGGTGGGAGGGAGAGGTGGTGTTGGGGTTGGGGAGGTGGTGGGGGGAGGTGGTGTGGGTGGGCGTTTGGGGAGAGGGGGAGGTGGTTGGGGGAGGTGGGGGTGGAGGGGAGGGGGGAGGTAGTGTGGGTGGGGGTGGGGGAGAGGGGGGAGGTGGTGTGTGGGAGGTGAGGTGGGCAGGAGACAGCAGCTTCCATCACGTCCAACTGGAGGTGTTGAGAGAGACCAAAGCATGGGGTGATCCATTGAAACCAGAGCACCAGCAGAGGGCGTGAGGATACTACCGGTCCCTGGCACCCACATCTCTGGAACCTCCAGTGGAGAGGGCAAGAGTTTGTGGCAGATCGCTGCACAACATCCCTGCATGTTTAATCACCCCTTTTAGCACCAATTTCATTCACGTTCTTGTCCCTGGGAACACATCCTGAGTGCTAAACAAGTTTCTTTCCCCATCAACAGCCCGGAGAAACTTGAAATTGATGCTAAGTTTACATTAATGCGACAGAAGGCAGCATTAGATGAGAAGAACCTGTGGAAAGGTTTCCTCATCTGCATCCCTTACGCTGCGAGTATCGGAGGGACCGCCACACTGACTGGGACAACACCAAACCTGATTCTGGCCGGGCAGCTGAAAATGTAAGATGAAAGTTTTGCTTTAATAAACCATTGTCACCTTTGCCCAGGGGGGAAATGCAAGGATGGTGAATGAGGGAGATTGTGCTGTAGGTGGGGCTTCACTGAGGATCGTCTTAAGATACAGACACAAAGCATCACGCTGCTTCTAACCTGTGTTATGTGTGACCTGAGATTACTTTCCAATACAGAGTGTAAATTGGGGAAAAAATTGAACAAAAAGGTTTGCTCACTGCTTCTCTTGAGGTTTGCCAAAAGAGCACAAGTTTTGCAAAATGGTAAAGTAGCAAGGTCCCTTGTGACACAGTTAAAACTACGAATTAATAGGACCTGCAATAAGAATGCAATGGGGGTTCACGAGACTTGTTCCAGAGATGGCAGGTTACTGAATGGGGAGAGAATGAGTTGACTGGACCCTTATTCTCAAGAGTATAGTAGAATGAGAGGAGATCAAAATTCACATAGGGCTTGATGGGTTAGATGTAGGGAGGATGTTTCCACTGACGGAGGAGTCAGTAAGGAGAAGGTCCTTCAGGACCCAGATGAGGAGAAATGTCTTCACTCAGACTCAGTGAATCTTTGCAGTTTTCTAGCCTAGAGGGATAAAGAGCTGCAGACACTAATTATTTCAAAGCAAAGATGAATAGATTTCTGGACATTAAGGGAATGAAGAGACATAAGAATGATGCAGAAAAACGAGGTAGAGGTAAGCCAGGATGTTGATGGATGGTGGAACAAGCTCCATGACCCACTTGGCCTCCTTCCATTCCTAATTTATATGTCAAACCATTAAAATTCCCATGTTGATTCCCGGACCTTGGCTAAATTAGGTGAACTCACCTGAAGAGGAGATAGTGAGATTACAACTGGCCTCCCAAGCCAGGATGGGGATATGGTCCTGGACACATCACTTCTTATGGTTCTCCAGTGACACTGGAGTTGTGGTCTGAACTGCCAACAATAAAGATATCTCAGTGCAATCTCATTACATGTGAAGACGCAGTGCAATTAGTGAACATGTTACCTCTTCCAAAATGACAACTCATAACCTGTAGTATAAGTCAGATCCCTCAAAGCGGTCCCAGTACCATAAGCAGTGCTAAAATCAATCTATCTCTCGCTTAGTCACAAGCTTTGGTGGCACCAGCTGCAGAGATTCATTTTCAGACCCAGCCAATACTGCTTTAGCCACATGCTCTAAAATCAGTTCAGATCAGGTAGACTTTCTTGCTTCTTTAATGTGATTAGTGCCATTAGATAAGATATCTTCATTAGTCACATGTACATCGAAGCACACAGTGAAATGCATCTTTTGCGTAGAGTGTTCTGGGGGCAGCCCGCAAGTGTCACCACGCTTCCGACGCCAACATAGCATGCCCACAACTTCCTAACCCGTACGTCTTTGGAATGTGGGAGGAAACCGGAGCACCTGAAGGAAACCCACGCGGACACGGGGACAATGTACAAACTCCTTACAGACAGCAGCAGGAATTGAACCTGGTCACCAGCACTGTAATAGCGTTACACTAACCGCTACACTACCGTAGTTAGAAGTTAGAGACATTCTCTTGCCTGTGTTCAAAGGTTTTGTTTAAGCAAATAATTTTGTCCTCGTTTTTAAGAAAATGCTTAACACCTGTAACAAAATATAATGATTTTAGCTTAATGCCTGGTCCAGCACAGGTTTACAATTTGACATGCTAAGAGGTCCGCAAGATAGCTTTGTGAGCAAGGGGTGGTGGAGAGGGGAAAGGACAAGCGGTGGGGGAAACTGTAAAGGGTTTTATTCCAGGGCAGTGAAGCAGGATTTGATTAATTAGTGAAGAATTGATAATTAGCGTTTTTATTGGGCAATAAATCTTAACAATGGTTCCTTTGCGTTCTTAACACGTGGAAATGGCAGGTGCTGTGATTACCCTTCACTGTCCAAGTACCTCCTATCGTACTCTGGCCCTCTGAAGTGAAAGAGGTAGGATATTGGGACGTAGCAGCAAACTCACAAACCTTTTTGACATTGGATGTTGCAGTTGTTGCAGAAAAGCAGACAATGTTTTTCTTTTGACCAACTTGTTTTATTTTTGTGCACCTCCCCAATAATGTATCTGCTTTTAGTTACTGAATTCAGATACAGGCACTCCCCAGGTTACAAATGACCAACTTACAGACACCCCTACATACCAACTAGCTCCCATAGTATTATTAAATTTTAAAGTCTGGTCTATATACATGTTTGTTCCTATGAAGAGCAGAACTAGTTTCCTCTCTCTCTCTCTCTCTCTCTCTCTCTCTCTCCACTTAATTGTTCTTTCTTATCAGTCTTATGTGCTTTTAATGCCGTCCATTAGGATTCTGTGGAGCTATGGTTACCATATAGAGTGATTTTTGTGTCTTTTACAACATATGGACAAATCGACTTATGAATACCTATAAAAACAGAACCAGGGACAGCTTGGATATTCCAAGCAACTTTTTTGAAACTTTTTACACAATTGGATTGGATTGGTTTCCACTTTTTTTAAACATCAGCTTTCTTTTCACCTGGCTTAGTAATTTATTTCACATTTGTTGCGGTTCAGTGACCACATGCAAACTATTCAGTTGCAACTTCAGGTTTGAAAGCTAATATTCAAAGTGTGGTAAAGCTACCACTGAATGACATCATCTTTTGTGGCACAGGTACAGTATAGGCCATTTGGCCCAATTGTCTCTGCTGATGTTTATATTAAACATAAGCCTCCTCCCATCCTATTTATTCTAACCTCATCACCATTCTGCCTGTTCTTTCATTCTCATATTATCCTCTCCTTAATGCATCAACTCCAAAACCCTCAACCACTTCACGTGGAAGCTGTTCTTCCATTTTCATCATCCACTCAAGTGTAGAATGTGTTCTACTGTTTAAATAATTTTACAAAATGCTGGAAGCATTCAGAAGGTCCGGCAGCATCTGTGGAAAGAGTAAATGAGTTAATGTTTCAGGACAAACACCCTTCATCATAACTGGGAAAGTGAGTAAACAGGTTCAAGTTCATGGGCAGGGTATAAATCCCATGAAAATTAGCTTTTTTGCAGCAGCAGCACAGTGCACAGAAACATAGAAAACCTACAGCACAATTCAGGCCTTTTGGCCCACAAAGCTGTGCTGAACATGTCCCTACCTTAGAAATTACTAGGCTTACCCATAGCCCTCTATTTTTCTAAGCTCCATGTACCTATCCATCAGTCTCTTAAAAGACCCTATCGTATCCGCCTCCACCACTGTTGCTGGGAGCCCTTTTCACGCACTCACCACTCTCTGAGTAAAAAAAGCATCACAAACATAAATCACATAAACTTAAAGTAAGATAAATTATACATAACTTACATGACAAAATAAACAAAATTCATGCTAGTTGAGGGAAATATAGTCCAAGGTAGAATCAGGTTTTTTTCAGGTCGGTTTAAAAACCTGATGAAAGTGGGGAAGAAGCTCTCACTGAACCTTGAGGTGTGGGTCTTCAGGCTCCTGTAATTCCTGCCTCATGGCAGCATCAAGGAGAGGGCATGGCCCGGATGGTGGGGGTCCTTATTGATGGATGGTCCATTTAAAGCCACAGGGGTGAGGACGGGTAGATTGGGCAGAGGTAGGATCTCTGATAGGGCGAGGCTAGGCTGATCCAGGTGATCCCAATGTTTATGGTTAATAGATTAATGAGGATAGCTGGAGAGAGGGAGAAAATGAAGGGAAATGTTAAAGCTGTGAAAGGCAGGTCATAGCTGAAACCAAAAGGAGAACGCTGGAAATGTCCAACACTTTGTGCAGGTTCTGTGAAGAGAGAGAAACTGTTATTATCATGCATGGATTGCCAAACAGCAGAACTAGCCAGTTCTGATACAAATGGGAAAAATGAGTTATCTGAAATTTCATTCCTTGCATTTTCTGTTTGTTTTTTATTTTTGAGTAAGTTAGGAATACACAAGTGGCAAGAATTGGAGTTTTCTGAGAGTTGTAGGCTGAAGCAATACTACAGACAGAAAAGTTGGACATATTTAATGCACTTGTGATACAGAGAAAGCAAAATCACGGTCAGGGTATTAAAGAATCATAATATAAGACTATCAAATCGGGCATGACCTGATAATGATGTCTTAGGGCAGGCTGATTGTCCTCCAACTATCACAACCAACTGCCTTTGTGCAAGATATGACTCCAACCATTGGAGTATTTTCCCCCCGATGCCCATTGGTCTGTTTTGCCAGTGCCCCTTGCTGCCATACACGGTCAACAACTGCCTTGATATCAAGGGCAGTCACTCTCATCTCATCTGTGACACATAGGATGAGAGAAAACACATGAATGACAGAAAAAAATAGGGGGCTATGTGGGAGGGAAGGGTTAGATAGATCTTAGAGCAGGATAAATGTCGGCTCAACATTGTGAGCCGAAGGGCCTGTACTGTGCTGTAGTGTTCTATTCATGAAACGGAATTATAAAATAAATAATTATTCAGCATAGTTTAGGAATTACTGAGGTTCTTGACCAGAAGCTTAACTTCGGATGTCTTTGGCTGTGATTTGAGAAGCTGAGATCATCAGAGTCAAGTAATTTCTGTTCTTGAAACATATTCTTTATATTTACAAAATGACCGCTTTTCTTTCATTTACCTTTTGTCTACAAGTATGACAGAGAAGTGGGAGCGAAACAATTGAACTATGACAGACAGAGAATGTGTACAAAGCTTTTAGGCACAGTTTATTAGTTTCCATGTTCAGTACCTTGTGATTATCCATCAATTAAACCAATTGACTTCAGGAAGGGGGTGGTGCACATACTCCTGTCTACATCAACGGTGCTGAGGTTGAGAGGGTCGAGAGCTTCAATTTCCTAGGAGTGAGCATTACCAATAGACTGTCCTGGTCCAGCCACGTAGACGCCATGGCCAAGAATGCTCACCAGTGCCTCTCTTTCCTCAGGAGGCTAAAGAAATTTGGCATGTACCCCTTAACATTCACCAACTTTTATCGATGCACCAAAGAAAGCATCCTATCTGGATGCATCACGGCTTGGTACGGCGACTGCTCTGCCCACCGCAAGAAACTGCAAAGAGTTGTGGACACAGCTCAGCACATCACGGAAACCAGCCTCCCCTCCATGGGCTCTGTCTATACCTCTCACTGCCTCAGTAAAGCAGCCAACATAATCAAATATCCCACCCACCCAGTACATTCTCTCCCATCGGACAGAAGATGAAAAAGCCTGACAGCATGTACCACCAGGCTCAAGGATAGCTTCTATCCCGCTGTTATAAGACTATTGAATGGTTCCCTGGTACGGGAAGTTGGATTCTTGACATCATAATCTACCTCGTTATGACCTTGCACCTTATTGTCTACCTGCACTGCACTTTCTCTGTCATTGTGACACTTTATTCTGCACTCTGTATTGTACTACCTCCATGGACTGTTGTAATGAATTGATCTGTATGAATGGTATGAAAGACAAGTTTTTCACTGTACTTCAGTATAAGTGACAATAATAAACCAATTTCAATTCCATTTCCAATTGGGCAGAAGATAGCAGGCCATCTACCTGAGGAGAAGAACTGTGTGCTCCTTTGTTGTCACTGTGAGTCTCTACACTTCTAATGTTCTATTCTTCTCCTTCCTATCTGTTCCTTCTCTCTCTCTCTCCCTGTAGTCTTCACTTCAGGGAGACTACAGGGAGAGAGAGAGAAGGAACTTCTCTTTGTCTTTTGGATGACAGGAGATACAACATGGTGAGGTAGAGATGGAGCCATTAATGGCTGCTCTGGCTTGGGAGTTTAAAGGTAAAGGTAGATTCCAATTCCTAACCAGCAGCAATATCCTGGAATCTCATGGAAATCTAATGGGTAAGGTGAAGGCTAACCAGCAATGAATACTGTTTGTCCACTGGTTATTCTGTCCCAATTTGGATAGCACAGTGGCCCAGCTGGTGAAGCTGCTGCCTTGCAACCCCAGTTCAATCCTGACCACTGATGCTGTCTGTAAGGAGTTTGCCCATCCCAAAGCTGTGCAGGTTGGTAGGTAAATTGCCCTTAGTGTATAGGTGAGGGTTAGAATCTGGGGAGAGTTGATGGGAATGTGGGAAGAATAGGTTACAGAGGAAAATAAAGTACTGGGGGAATGGGATTGCTCTGTAAACCGGCATAGACTTGTGGGTTGAAATGGTTTCCTTCTTTGTTGCAAGGAAATTTGGGAATATGTGGAGACATCTACTTTGCTATAGTGGTTGAAATTCCTTACATTGCAAAGCAGATGGATACATTGGGACAACGATTCAAAACCGACTTTATGGTGTCAGTAAATGTACAGCTAAGCATATAGGACGGGCAGGGACAAGTGACAAGGTAGACACATCTCTGTCCTGCCTGAATTCATTGGTAAATTGGTTTATTACTGTCACATGTACTGAAGTACAGTGAAAAACTTGTCTTGCTTAGCATTCATGCAGATCATTTCATTACACAGTGCATTGAGGTAGTACAAGGTAAAACAATAACAGAATTCAGAATAAGGTGTTACAGTTACAGAGAAAGTGCAGTGCAGGCAGACAATAAGGTGCGAGGTTATAACGAGGTAGATTGTCAGGTCAATAGTCCAATTTATCATACTAGGGAACCGTTCAATAGTCTTATAACATGCATGTGAAAGCACTGATGCATACCACCATCTAGGAAGCAGGGGTTGGAGGAGGAGTTAACGATACCCCTGTCCTAACATGAATCCTCATGGTTCCTTGGGTAAGGAAATTGATCTTGAAATTTTACAAATGATGTGATGTGATTTTATATGTTTCTCCAAGTTATGAGACTAAAGGCTTATCTCACTTTGTTTCAGTTATTTCCCTGGCAGCGACATGGTGAACTTTTCCTCCTGGTTTATGTTCTCCTTCCCTCTCGCATTGCTCTTTCTGGTCATTGGCTGGCTATGGATCTCTTTCCTGTATGGAGGATTCAATATAAGGTATCAAGAAGGACAAAAGGAATAGGAGTAATCCAGAGCTGAACTCTTCCTCGTGTGCCTTTGGTCTGTCCATCTGCCCATCTCCAAACATTACTTCTGCTGAAACAATCTGCTTAAGGAATTCAGCAGGTTGGGCAGAATCTATGCAGGACGATACAGGGTTTCGACAATTCATTTCCACCCACAGCTGTTGCTTGACTCGCTGGGTTTCTCCAGCAGGTCACTTGCTTCTCCAGGCTCCAGCACCTGCAGTCTTGTGTCTCCTTATCACTGCAGATACTAAGCAAAGTGTGGGTGGAAACTGAAGCCTCAGCTGGACCTGCTGGTTCTGTTTGTGACTCACGTGATGCATATCTTCAATCCTCAATCTGTATAACTCACTGGTCATTGACTGTGCTTTGGAGAAAGGGGACTTATTCCAGTGTGCACTTAATTCACAATAGTGGGTTAGAAACTTAGCATACGGAATGCGTTGTATTTGCCTCTTAGCATGTGTCCTACTTGATATCGAGTTCTGTTGAAATCAATGGAAATTATAACACAGTATAACAGGTCACGGATATGATACAGCCCACTTAAATACTGAGGTTAAATTTCTTGGCCTATCTAAAGGTAAAAATATTTTGAAACATCTCTTTTCCCCCCGTCAATAATCAGTGAGTAATCATTGATGGCAAAGCTCTGCAAATAAATAACAGTGTAAGTATGGTGAAATAATATGTACTTAAATGTATCTGTGACCCTATTATCATATTGCTGATATCAGTTATCCACACAATGGCTACTCACATTGAAAACTTATGTCTCAAAAGCAGGCAATTCATCCTTCCATAGTCTGTCAGAAATAACCTACCCAGTCTATCCATACCTTCCTGCTCTAAATCCATAGCCTGCAGGTTACAGTTCTTCAAGTACACATCTTAGTACTTACTAAGTGTGATGAGGGCTTTAGCCTCTATCATCTTTTCAGACAGAGAGTTCCAGATCTCCATCACCCTCTGGGTGAAAATATATTTCCTCACCTTCCCTTTAATCCTTCTACCTTTAATCCAGGTTCAATGGTTTTTGACCCCTTAGCTGAGGGATATAGCCCCTTCCTGTTTATTCTGTCTTAACCCCTCATAATTTTATCTGCCTCAACTAGGTCTACTCTCTGCATCCTCAAAGGAAAACTGCCTGAACCTATCCAGACTTCCCTCAAAGCTAAAATTTTCAATATCCAGCAACAAACACGGATCTTCCCTGCATCGTCTCCCAGTAATTCCATCATCTCCATGATGTGGTGATCAGAACTGAATTATGTTGTTCAAGCTATGATCTACTTAAATGACCAGAATACAGTTCTCCCTTGTACTCATACTCTATGGCTCAGCTAATAAAAGAAAGCATCCCATATGGCTCTTTAACCTTATCCTGCCACCGTTAAGGATCTGTGGATGTACGATCCAAGGTATCTTTGTCCCTCCACACCACTGTTTATTCCCCAATCTACTGTATATTCCCTTATCTTGTTACACCTCTTCTAATGCATTATCTCACTCTTCTGTGGATTAAATTCCATCTGCCACTTTTCTACCTGAATGACCACCTCTATATGTAACCACTTCATTGTCAACCACATGCTTCAGTTTGTATCATCCACGAACTTCTTTATCATGCCTCTACTTTTAAGTCTAACTCATTGGTATATATTATTAAAACCTAGGGACTGTGTACTGAGTCCTGTGGAATGATCCTGGTAACAGCCTTTCAGTTACCAAAACACCCACCGACCATTTCTCTTCTTCCTGCCACTGAGACAATTTGAGATCCAATTTGCCACTCTCCCTTTGATCCCATGGGCATTAACATTATTGAATGCATATAATGATATTAAAGTACAATAACTGTATGAAATATGAATATATCATGAATTCAATGTCAACTTGAGTTACTTATTGACTTTTTGCTTCTGGGCTTTCCCCTGTTGTTTTTGTGGAGGGCTGTTAAACACAATGATAAGATTCAAATTCAAAAATAACTAAGGTGTAGAGAACACTCAGTATAATATATCTGATCTTTTTAACCTAACTCAGATCATGGTTTCAGAAGATAAATTCACTATAATCCTGTGTTAATTCTGTTCTGAAACTTTGCCGTACATGTTGCAGTGATAACTCCTGAGTTTCCTTTTTTTCCTTTGTCCCTTTTCCTTTTAGGTCATGGAGCAAGAAGAGGAGGATTGATGAGTCCCAAGCCAGAGTGAGGAGTGCAATAAAGAGTGAATACAGTAAACTGGGGCCATTCACGTAAGCATGGATGGATCTACAATGCTGACGTGTTTTCTGCTGTGTTGTCTAGGAGGGACATGTCAATGATTTCCCCTCCAGTTCCCTGAAATCCATGCAGAATTTGGAATACACATTTAAAAATAGGCAGATACTCCCTGCCTGTGATGATTTATTATCGGTAAATTATGTTGCCAAATGAGGTTGTCACCAGCAATACAGATAAGATTAGATAAGATTTCTTTATTAGTCACATGTACATCGAGACACATGCACCTTTTGCGTTGAGTGCCCTGGGGGCGGCCCACAAGTGTAGCCACGCTTCCGGTGCCAACACAGCATGCCCACAACTTCCTAACCCGTATGTCTTTGGAATGTGGGAGGAAACCGGAGCACCCGGAGGAAACGCACACAGTCACGGAGAACGTACAAACCCCTTACAGACAGTGGCTGGAATTGAACCCGGGTCGCTGGCGCTGTAATAGCGTTACGCTAACTGCTACACTACTGTGCCTGCAGTTAGTTTCTGTCTCTCAGCTCGAAAATGTAATCACATCAATCCAATATCTGGTCTCTGTCAAACCTATAGATCTCACTCCCAAAATCACATCATGTATAAGTTCACCTCATGCAAGTTCATATTAGATGTACAACTAGGATGTAGATTAATCAGGCAAGAAATTGGGAGTTCTACTGAGTGCGCCTTTCCCCCTGTGAATGGTTCCATAGCACTGTGTCATCAAAGGATTATAGAGCACAGAAGGAGGTCTTCAACCTATCATGTCTTTCTGTTTTCCCACTCTTCAACTGCTTTACTATAGAATTTCTGAAACATTCTTTTGGGGGGGAATAATCATCTCTTAAGCACAGTGATAACGGGATGTCTATATCCACTGTAGCAGGTAATAACTGTTTTCAGAGCCACACTCCTTAACTTCACCAATGACAGTGTAAAACAGTGCCCAACATCAGCAACCACTGCTTAGAAAAAACTGGTTAAAATTAATAGAAAAATAACAAAACTGCCCAGACTACTGCTGGAAATATTACACACTACAAGAATTGCAGAACAAACTAATCTAAGAGTCAGGCTTCTTCTTCCTTTACATTAATAGTAAGCGATTTCTAAACGGGTGGCGCTTCATTGCATATCATATTACTAAATACACAAGGCTCAGTAAAATTTGAGGAAACCAAGCCATGAAAGACCAGTGGCATGTAGAATAATAGTGAAACCTGAGTACATTGGGCAACTTAAAGGCTGATTTTGGCTGTCCTTTATCTTGCTGGTGTCTTTATTTTCAAATGGTCAGTGTGAGTACTATAAGAACCATTAATAAAATGGCGGGTGGGGGGGGGGGGTGGCGGGGGGTTGTTATCCAGAATCTGTAACAACAGAGAAACTGCTGTATCCAGCTTTGCAAGCATTCAGTCCCAGGAATAGAGTAGTTTCTATGCTGCTATGCCCGCTGGGTAAAGATTGCCCCATGTCACAATAGCCATTCTTTTCAGAAAACTGATTGTTGCCTGTGCTAAACTATTGGAAGAATTGGTGCAATGAACACTATCTTTTTTTTATCTCAGCTTTCAAAAATACTTTCTGCATTGTGTAAGTTATTTAACTCAATAATTAATTGTTTTTGTAAGAGTCCATTTGTTGGCAAGATCCATTTATATGGGTTTCACTGTAGTCTAATGCAGAACAAACACAACTGTTAGAGAAATCTAATAGTGTAGAAATGTGTCTTTGCTTGCACGTATGAAACACATGCAAATAACGTTATGGGGTACTACAATTTGTGCCAAAATTCAGCTCCATTGAAATATCTAGATATCCAGGCAACAATCTAGATATTTCAACGGAGCTGAATTTCGAAAAAGGCGTAGAAGTGCAACCATTGCTGATCATGCACATTTAATATATACAATAATTAATTTCTACTGGTCTTCACAGAAAGAGAGAACTGAAAATGACAGGCTCATCTCACAGATTTCCATCAGCAAATGAAAACCAAAAAAAAACTGCAGATGCTGGAAATCTGAAACAAAACCAGAAAATGCTGGAAAAGCTCAGCTGGTCAGGCAGCACCTGTGGAGAGAGAAACATTTTAGGTCTGCAAATTCTGATGAGGAATCACAGAGCCAAAACACCTTTCCACAGATGCTACCTCTGCTGATGGGTTTTTCCACGTTTTCTTTTTTGTTTCAGGTTTTCATCAGCATGAGGAAAAGGTTGCGACAGGACAGTCCCACATTGGGAACCGTTCATTGACATTTTTAGCAAAATGTCGCCCTGTAACCATTTAAGATGACCATCGTACATGCCACATTAGTTAATTAAACTAGCTTTGAATCTTAGGTTTAATCATTATAGAGTAAATGGCTGTAAAATTTTATGACTAAAAATTTGACTAAGACTATCACCCTCAAATCTCCAGGAGGCAAAGTCAATCAACTGGCAATCTCAGAAGTTTTCATAGAATCCCATTAATTAATCACAGGGAGATGGTCAACTTGATCATTTGCAGAGAATTTCCTTGTGTGGTTTGAAGCCTTCTATTCAAATAATTGGGTCTCTGCGTACATATCCTCCTCCCCCTTACACCAATTTTCTCCTCCACCCCTCCCCATGCCCCCAGCAACCATACTGCCTCGAAGGTGTGGTGATTAAGGCTGGTTAAGGCTGGTTATCATTTCCTATGATATCTGCCTGAAGTACTCTCTGGATTAATGAACACCAAATCCAGGCAGGCAGACAAGTGTAGTGTTGGTGGAATGACATTTTTTGGATGAGGTCTTAAATTAAAACCCTGTTAAGTAGACATAAATATTTTACCAAAGAATTGCAGGGAAGTTTTTGGCCGTACCTTAGCCAATATTGATCCCTCAACCAGCATCATCAACAAACAAGTCATTTGGTCATTGTCACGTTGTACACTCTAGTTGTACATGGATTACCTGCTATGTTTCCTACAACACCACAATGTCTATATTTCAAATGGACTTATTTGTACAGTAAGTTCATTGACTAGTATTCATCAAATACCTGGTTTGGAAAAAGTGCTTTGGAACATCCTGCGGTGCTTTATAAATGCTTGTTTGTTCTTCTCCAATGGACCTGCAGGTTTGCAGAGGGTGCAATTTCAGTTTTCTTCTTCTTATTTGCGGCTATGCTTTTCACAAGAGATCCAAAAGTCATTCCTGGATGGGCCATTTTGTTCCAAAAGGGGTAAGAAGACTATTTTTTCCAATTTGTTTAGATGAAATGCTCAAATAAAAATATCTTGAAAGATGCATAATAGAAATAGAGACAGGAGTTGGGCCACATTGCCCCTCAGTTTTATTCCATCATTCAATAAGATCATAGCTGTCCTTTGTCTCAACTTCACTTCCCCACCTAATTCATTGATTTCTTTGATATCCAAACGTCTGTTAATGGCAAACGTGAATATACTCAAAGATTGAGCACTCACAGCCGTCAGAGTGGAAAATTCCAGAAGATTACAACCTTCTGAGTAAAGAAATTTCTCCTCATTATTGACCCATAAAGGTTACTCTTAAGTCCATTCTTCTAGTTTGGGTTCCCATCTTAAGGAAACAATCTTTATTCTGCCAACCCCTTTTGGATTCTGACATGTTTCAATGAGATCACCCCTCATTCTTCTGAACCAGAATGTACAATCTGATCCTGCTTGACCTCTCCACATTGGGGAGAAGACTTCTAGAGTTTGGAGATCATGGAGGGTGGATGGGGGGAGAGGGTGAAGTTTTGTGCAACAAGTTGGTAAAGGCAACATGGTTTTGTAAAGGGTTACCTCTAAATAAGCCTATTGGTGGAATTCATTAAATGTTTAACAAATCAAAGCAAGTAAGCCCAATACTGATGAATGGTCAATAACTTGAAACATTGATTCAAGTAATGAGGACATTATGCGAGGTAATGATGCAGCTCTACAAAACTCTGGTTAGACCACACTTAGAATACTGTGTCCAGTTCTGGTCGCCTCATTATAGGAAGGATGTGGAAGCGTTGGAAAGGGTGCAGAGGAGATTTACCAGGATGCTGCTTAGTTTAGAGAGTATGCATTATGAGGAGAGACTAAGGGAGCTAGGGCTTTACTCTTTGGAGAGAAGGAGGATGAGACATGATAGAGGTGTACAAAATATTAGGAGGAATAGATAGAGTAGACAGCCAGTGCCTCTTTCCCAGACCACCAATGCTCAATACAAGAGGGCATGGCTTTAAAGTAATGGGTGGGAAGTTCAAGGGAGATATCGGAGGGAGGGTTTTTACCCAGAGAGTGGTTGGGACATGGAATGCGCTGCCTGGAGCGGTGGTGGAGGCAGGTACATTGGTCAAATTCAAGAGGTTGCTAGATAAGCATATGGAGGAATTTAAAATAGAGGGATATGTGGGGGGAAGGGGTTAGATAGTCTTAGGCAAGGTTTAAAGATCGGCACAACATTGTGGGCCGAAGGGCCTGTTTTGTGCTGTACTTTCTATAGTATGGTATGGATTCTATTTCTCTCTCCACATCTACTGCCTGCATATTTCCTTCACTTCCTTCACACGAATCACTTGCCTTGTGTTCAGATTAGCCCGGGATTTTCTCGTACTTTCTAACGATATAGAAGGAGCCATTTTAGCCCATTGACTCTATGCTAGTTCAATGCTAGTCCTATGCTTGTTGAGTCTATTCTGTTGCAACCCCAATCTCTATTAACCCATTCTCCCCACATTCCTTTCAACTCCTTTCAGATTCTACCACTCACCTACACTGTAGGGGTAAGTTACAGCAACCAATTAATTTACAAGTGTGATAAGAAACTGAATGCCCATGTGGTCAAAGGGAGAACATACAAATTACATACAAACAGCACCCGAGCTCAGGATTAAACACAGGTCAATGGAGCTGTGAGGCTCTAGCTGGATGGAGGAGGATTTTACTCTTTCTGCCTTTGTGTCCTATGATTGTTTTATAATTAATATTTCTCAAGGATGTGGACAGTATTTGCAATGCCAGCATTTATTACCTATCCCCAACTGCCCCTGAACAGAAGCGGGAGTGAAGAATCAATCACATTGGTGGGTCTGGGGTCATAAATAAGCCAGATTTTCCTCCACAATAGACATCAGTGACCACCAGCTTCTTATTCCTGGTTTATTTAACTCCTTGAATTTGAATTCCCCAGCTGAAGTGGTGGGAGTTTGAACAATAGTCCAGGCGTCCAGATACTAATTCAGTAACCCAACCACTATGTTATCATACGATCTGGGATCTGAGCTCCACTAATGCAGTTGAGGAGTAGTGCAGCAGGAGCTGCACAGTGGCACAGCTAGTAGAGCTGCTGCCTCATGAATCCAGGTACCTGGGTTCGATCCTGACCTTGGGTACTATCTGTGGTGAGTTTACATGATCTCCTTCTGACCACATGGATTTCCCCTGAATGCTCTGGTTTCCTCCAACATCCAAACCTGGTTCGTAGGTTAATTGGTACAGTAAACTGGTCCTCCTGTGTAGATGAGTGTGTGTGGGGGTGGGGGGGGGGGGGGTCGGGAAGGAGGCTGTTAATGGAAATGAAGGAATAGAATAAAATGGGTAAGGGTACAGTTAGTGTAAATGGGTGATTGATGATGAGCACAGATTTGGTTGGCCAAAGGGGTTGTTTCTGTGCTGTATCTCTCTATGACTATTTGCAACACTGATAAAGAATTGGAGGCGCAAAGATACTGCAGATGCTGGAATCTGGAGCAAAAAACAAGCTACTGGGAGAACTCAGCGGGTCGAGCAGCATCTGTGGAGGCAGAGGGATGGTCACCATTTCAGGTCGAGACCCTGCTTCAGGACTGAGAGTGTAGGGGAAGCCTGACTATCGTCCATCTACACTCTCAGTCCTAATGCAGGGTCTTGACCTGAAATGTCGACCATCCCTCTGCCTCCACAGATGCTGCTCAACCCACTGAGTTCCTCCAGCAGCTTGTTTTTTTCACTGAGAGAAAACTCTTCACACAAATGTGATTGAATTCCCATCTGCTCCTTCCTCAGAGGTGGAGTCACCAATAAAGACCAACTCCCTTCTCTAAGCTTTGTTCAAAATCTTTTCCAGCTATGTGTCCGACGCGGTGACTGGAGTGACGTTCGTTATTGTGCTGTGCTTCTTTCCATCTCAAAAGCCTTCACTGAAGTGGTGGTTTAATCCAGAAGGTACATCAACCAATTTCACCGAATTATGGATGGGAGTGGACTCTGTGAGGGGAATAGTTGAGAACTTTGCTTTCATGTAAGAGGTAAACAATTCTAATGCAGTTCAGGGCACAGAAGTTACAGGAACATAGGAAAGACAAGAACTCAAGAAAATAGGAGAAGGAGTAAGCCTCTCAAGCCTGCCCACTAGTCAATATGATCATGGCTGATCTATGCTGGCCTCAACTCCTATGACACTTCCCGATAAAATTTAATTCCTTGATTTTTCAGATATTTATCCATCTCCACCTTAAATATACCCAATGATTTCTTTGCACTGTTCTGCTTCCACAAAACAACAAATTTCACATCGTATTAGAGAGGGTGCAGAGGAGGTTTACCAGAATGCTGCCCAGATTAGAGAGCATGTCTTAGGAGGATAGGTTGAGTGAGCTAGGGCTTTTCTCTTTGGAGAAAAGGAAGATGAGAGGTGACTTGATAGAGGTGTACAAGATGATAAGAGGTATAGATCGAGTGGACAATCAAGAGCCTTTTTCCCAGGGCAAAAATGGCTAACATGAGGAGCATAATTTTAAGGTGATTGGAGGAAGGTATAAGGGAGATGTCAGGGGTAAGTTTTTTTACACGGAGTGGTGGGTGTGTGGAACGCACTGCCGGCAGAGGTTGTGGGGGCAGATACATTAGGGACATTTAGGACACTCTTAGGTAGACACATGAATGATAGAAAAATGGAGAAATAGGTGGGAGGGAAGGGTTAGATAGATCTTAGAGCAAGATAAAATGTCGGCACAACATCGTGGGCCGAAGGGCCTGTACTGTGCTATAATGTTCTATGTTCTATATGTCAGTGATAATCAATCTGATTCTAATCTCTATTGGTATTGGTTTATTATTGTCACTTGTACCGAGGTACAGTGAAAAACTTGTCTTATGCTGGAAATACTGAGCAATTCGGGCATCTGTTGGGAGAAAGAGATGGTTATTTTTTTGACTGATTGCCAGGAGCCGGACAATGTTAGAAACCAAACAAGTTTCCAGATGCAGAGGAAAGGGACTGAGGAGGAAATAACATAGGGTAGAAATTATCTGGTGGAACGCGGCAGAAATTATACTGTACGTCGCATGGGTGATAGTGCAAGGGAGGAGTGAGTGGAAATAGAAACAAAGGATGGATCCAGAAGAGGTGAAGATGTGAGTAAGAGAACCATTCTCTCAACTCCAGATAGTGTTCCTGTTTGAAAAGTGATATGTTGTTCCTCGACCTTATTTCAAGCCTCATTGGGGCAGGGTGGGAGAGAGGTCATAGTGGGGATGTTATGGAGAATTAACACCTCAAATGGCCAGAAACACCTGCCCGTGCTTACACAGCAAATGGAGTTATTTCACAAAGCAATCATCCAATCAGTGTTTGGTTTCCCCAGTACAGAGGAGACCACATCATGAACAACCTGTAACCCTTGGTAGAGTGGTGGTGAATGGGGAGAAGATGGTGTGCACATCCTCAGCCACTCCACGTTTCCAAGAATACGCCCACAGCACAAATCAGGAGTGTTCTCCACTTACTTGCTCCAATAATTCTCAATAAGCTCGACACCACCCAGGACAAAGCAGCTGGCTTGATTGGTACTCCATCAATCATTCATTCCCTCCATCACCAGGGCACAGAGACTGCAGTGTGCCATCAACAAAAGGCACTGCTGCCTCCTCCCAAACCCACAACCTCTTCCACTAAGAAGGACAAGAGCAGGAGATGTATAGATACACCCCTCCAAGTCACACACTATCCTGACTAGCAAATACATCGTCAGTCCTTCATTATCGCTGGGTCTAAGTCTTGGAACTTCCCGCTCAAAAATGCTAGAAGAACTGAAGCGATTCAAGAAGGCAGCTCACCAACACCTTCCCAGGTTCATATTGGCTTGGGCAATCATTTTACCCAATGACTCCCAGATCCCAAAAAATGAAAATATAAAATTATACTCTAAGTTAAATGTACCAGCCTGTGGGTGTGGGGAATGGCTGGCTGTGAGCTGGGATCTAGCAATTCCCATTTCCACCTTGAAATAGTAAATTCTGGAATTATCCCAGAGTTTGAGGACTCCCTTAGACACTAGAGTTTTCATCGGAATTGTGTGCAGCCACAGAGTTGCATTGTGTGTGGAGGGACGCAGAATGAAGGTAGCTTCATAATTCAGTCTAATAAACCTTGTTTAATCAGTAGAGTTTGCAGAGAAGATTACACTGGGTAAATTACTAATGTGGTAACTAAATTCGAGTAACTTTTTACCTTCATTATCAAGGATATGGTTATTCATTACAATGGTTGATGTGTTATATTGTTTGGAAGAGTAAAACATTTACATGTAGGACATGTATGTGTAAATGCTGAATTGTTTGCTCAATTAAAACTGAAGCCATTTTTTTGAACTCGGCTCATTGCGGCCTGGTTGTCATGTTTGATAGCAAAGTGAACAAACCGAGAGCACCATCACTGTCCATTTCCAGCAGCTGTCTCCACCTTCAGCCTCCCTTCCCCCCACCTAGCTCCATCTAACTCTCCTTTTTATTTCTCTCTGCCTTCATCTGTCATCCACCTGCCTCTGTCTCCCTACTCCGCCCCTCCCATCCCCTACCTGGCTCGACCTGCCTGTCACCTCTTACCCATCCTCAGTCCACTAATCACCTTGGGCTCCCGTCTCACCACTCCCCCTCTCCTCTTCATACTGGCCATCTCCCCTCTCCACTCTCAGTCCCGATGCAGGGTTTCAACCCGAAACGTCAACAATTCCTTCCACCCCCCCCACAGATGCTGCTCAACCCACTGAGTTCTTTAAGCAGATTGTTTCAAAGTCAAAGTCTAAGTTGAGTTTATTGTCATATGCACAAGTCCATGTGTGCACAGGTGCAGTGAAAAACTTACTTGCAGCAGCATCACAGGCACATAGCATCAGATATGCAGCATTCACAAGAAAAACATAAATTATACAAAATTTTTGCAAGAAACGACACAACTGGAATAAAAAAAACAAAGTCCATTTTAGTGCAAGGTGATCAAAATGGTCACGGTGTTGCTATACTGAGGTAGTGAGTAGGGTTTAGCGAAACAAAGGACTGCAGATGCTGGAATCTAGATAAAAACACGATGATGCACCATCGTGTTTTTCATCACAGTGATTAGGGGTTTGCCGGTTGGTTCAAGAACCGAATGGTTGAAGGGAAGTAGCTGTTCTTGAACCTGGTGGCGAGGGACTTCAGGTTCTGTATCTCCTGCCCGGTGGTGGCTCAGAGAAGATGATGGATGTTGCCTTCTTGAGGCAGTGCCTCACGTGGATGGTGGGGAGGGATGTGCTCCAGTTCTGTATTGTTGGCCAGCTTTGCCGCTTGCTCAGCTCAGCTAGGGCTGAAGCTGTCATCCAAGTCTTTGTCAACTCTAGACTTGGCAGTTCCAATCTCATCCTATCTTCTTAAGGTCTGAGGACTGTAATCTAACTTGCACCATTCACATCACCCATCAGCACCGTGTTTGGTGACCTAAGTTGACTCCTTCCAACAGTCACCCTCTATCATCTCAGTATTCCCTGCCTCTTCCATTTCTGAGATCCCAGAATTTAATTGATGCTGCCTAGACCCTGAGCTTTGGAATCTCCTCACTGTGCCTTCCAAACATTTCTCTCTCTTCTATGTTGGTCCTTTAGCTCTAAATCTTTTAAGCACTGGAACACCTGCCTTAATACTAGTTTGTGTCAAATTTTATTCAGTAACATTCCTGTGATGATTGTAGTGGAGACAGATACGATAGAGGTGTTCAAGAGGCACATGATTATGCAGAGAATGGAGGGATATGGACCATGTGCAGGCAGAAGGGATTAGGTGTCATTAGTTTAATTGGTTTGGAACTACATCGTGGGCCGAAGGGCCTGTTCCTGTGCTGTACTGTTCTATGTAGTGCCTTGGGACTTTTTTGCTACCTTGAATGTTCCATATAAATTGGTGTTGGGGATGGTGTTTGCTGTTACAAATGTCAATCATTTTTTGTGACCATTAAGAACCACTGACGTGTCTTCCTAAATGTGGTAATTAACAAGCTTTTGCAATGATAAGACATTAATGCCCTTCGCCTTTGCTTCTTCGATTGTTCTTCTCTAGCCTCAAGAAAAACAAATCCGTCCCTGCTAACCTGGACGAAAATCCAAAGTAATTTACCCTGGAATGTGATTCTGCTACTTGGCGGAGGTTATGCCATAGCAAAAGGCTGTGAGGTACATATCAGAGAGATTTGGTATCCTCAGTACTTTACCTGAAATATTGTTTTAAAAAAATTACCACTTTTGCAGTTTAACCTCCAATTTTTATAAGAGATTATAAGATAAGTTTTCTTTAGTAGTCACATGTACATCGAAACACACAGTGAAGTGCATCTTTTGTGTAGAGTGTTCTGGGGGCAGCCTGCAAGTGTCGCCTCGCTTCCAGTGCCAACATAGCATGCCCACAACTTCCTAACCCGTACGTCTTTGGAATGTGGAAGGAAACCGGAGCACCCAGAGGAAACCCACGCAGACATGGGGAGAACGTACAAACTCCTTACAGACAGCGGCCGGAATTGAACCCAGGTTGCTGGCGCTGTAATAGCATTATGCTAACTGCTACACTACTGTGCCTGCCCCTTTTTTTAAACGGCATTGCATGTCTTCCTGGAAGTCTGTTACAAATTTCAAAGGAAATATTATTCTTCCTGAATCTGTGTACTTATTATAGAGCATTTCTGATCAAATTTTGGATGGCACTTGGAACATAGAACTGTCGGATCTGGTTATTTTCAAATCCGCAGGTTCTTTCAGGAGTCCAGGAATGAGTTGAAAATAACTTGGTGCTTCACAAAGTTTTATTGGAAAGTTTAAAACAAAGAAACAGTCACAGAGCACATGGCACTGGCTTTACTACTAGGAGATGAGCCGAGACAAAAGGAACTAAAGATGAGCAAGGGCCGGGTGGGGGAAGAGAACAAGAGAGAGATTAACAAAAAAACGACACCTTTTATACCTGAGATACGAGGTACTCCTTAGCTAACTATAGTCCAATCAGGAAACCTATTAGATACCTGTGGCAAAACCAACCAATGAGAAAACACATATTCACCTGATGGATGAACCAATAAGCTGGGAAGCGGCCATACCTTGTGCAGTCACTTGAGGTGTATTAAACACTATACATGTTTAAAAAACTACTCAAAACAGTCAAATCCAACAGAACTCAGCATGGACTATTTTCAATCTGTAGAACTATACTGTAAATCCTTTCACTCTCATTAGTTCGGATATGTGGAAGATCATGTGGATTGTCAACAGGGTCTGCTTAAAACTGTCAGGATTCTTGATATATATCGAAATGAAGTTGAAGGCAAAAAAAAATCCCTTTTATTATAACCAGATTAATTTATTGCAGTTTGATGTCAGAGCATTTGTTGCATAAAGTGTTTTGCTGCATAGAGTGCACAGTAGAATTACCGGACCCCAGATTACCAGCCCAGACTTTAATCAATAGGAGATTAGATTGGAGATGTGAATATGGACAACCAAACCAATCAGTGCTGTGGCTGAGTGTCTAATTTCTCCAACCATTACATGTCACTGTTTTTTGATTCTGGGACATCCAATCTTATTGCATTCAATGCAGAACTTGTACCTCACCTTTGAGTTTTACTGTGTCTGCTCTCTTTGCTTTCTAGGTCTCGGGACTGTCTGTCTGGCTCGGCAACCAATTAAACCCACTTGTGAACCTCAAGCCAAGCATTGCTCTCATTCTGATCTCGTTCCTAGTAACGTGCTTCACTGAATTTGCCAGCAACACTGCCACAATTGTAATATTGCTACCAGTTTTAATTAAACTGGTGAGTTTCCTAATTTGAAACTACAGGAAGGAGAAAGAAAATCTTGCATTTATATAGCACCTTTCCAACAGAGACTAACAGATGAACTGCCTTTGTAACAGGGGAAACTTACCTCCACTTTGCACACCGTAGGAGCACACAAGCAGCAAAGTGAAGATAACTTTATTGATATTAATGATAACAGTTGCAAAATTAGTATTGTTAAGGACACTGGTGAAATCTCCCTTGCCTCCCCACAAAATTCTTTCATGGAATCTTTTGTATCCACATGAGAAAGCAGAGAGGGGCTCAATATAATGTCACATCCTAAAGAATGCACCACCAACTCCAATGGAATGTCATTCCATTTTCATACTTAAGTACCTTAAGTAGACTTGAATCCACAGCCTTCAGATTTGAGGCTAGAAAATAGAAAATGCTACAAATATTCAGCAGGCCAAGCAGCATGAATGGAGGGAGAACCATTACAGGTTAATGATCCTTCATCATTAAATGTCATTGACCAGCACTGGTACTCAGGCTGCTGCATGGACGAGGGAAAAGGGCATCTGACCCACTTATCCTACAGATACAGTAGCAAAGCCATAACTCTACTACTAGAGTCGAGTTCAGACACCAATGTGGCATCTGGGGAATTTTAACTCAGTTCATTAACTGTATAGAAGCAAAGACTGGTATCAGTAATGGTGATCAGGAGTTCATGGAATTGTCATAAAAATGAGGAAATATACTGCTCTTCTGTGGTTTGGCTTCTATGTGACTATACGCTCACAAAAATGTAGTTCACTCTTAACTGCCCTCTGAAATGGCTCAGAAAGTCGCTCAGTTCAAGGGTAATTAGGAATGGGTGACAAAATACCTGCCTGGCCAAAAACAAGTCCAGCCCAAGAAGGCACAGGTTTAAGATCAGAGGCGAGAGATTTAAAAGGGACATCAAGGGCAGCTTCACGCAAAGGGTGGTGCGTATTTAGAATGAGCTGCCAGAAATAGTGGTTGAGGTGGGCACATTGGCAACATTTAAAAGCCATCCAGATATGTACGTGGATAGGAGAGGTTCAGAGGGCTATGGGCCAAATGCAGGCAGGTGGACCAGCTCGCTGGGCAACACAGTTGGCATGGATGAGTTGGGCCGAAGGGCCTGTTTCCATGCTGTATGATCCTATAACCCATGGCTGGATAAGTAAAAGGACTCATCTCTTTTAATTGACTGTACACTAACTTTTTCCATCTATAGTTTAACATTGATGATGAAATAAAGGATCTATTTTTACCTCAGGTAGTATTTAAGTGGACATTTTAGGTGCTAGGTTTCTCCCAAAATGCTTCATGACCAAAGAAGAAATATTGTCTTATTCCTTATTCTTTAGTAACAAACATGGTCACCAATCATTTTTTTAAATTCCTCATGGGATGTTGATCTCACTGGCAGGGCCAATATTTAATGCTCATTCCCTGCAGCAGGAAATGGAAGGTGCTCTTGAACCCTGCTGTCTGTATGATAAAATTTGCAGCTGTTTGGTAAAACTGAGGAGCTTGCAAGGCACTTTCTGAGGGCAATCACTTCAGTGTCAGTAACACTAGTGTGGGACTGGAGTCACACTTGGGCCAAATTTTCTTCCCAGTGAACTCGGTGGGTTTTTATGATGTCTTGGCAGTTTAGTAAACATCAATAGCAACAATAAATTTTTAATTCCTTGTTATTTAGTTAAAATCCCCCAATTGCTTGGCAAAATTTGAACTCGCATCTCCTGTTTTTTCAGTGCAGACTTCCGGACTGCTTGTCCACTTATTTAACCAAGTATATTGTCTTATACTTTTCTTGTTCAGCCACTCTCTCAAAGAGTTATGGTACCTTTGTCTGTGTTGCTTGTACTCTAGGCACTGTAACATTTCAGATGAACTGTCCTAAGTATAAGTAGTTATAAATTGACTTGAACCTTAACCTATATAGGCTGATGGCCGGGCAACCATCGGATCTAAAGATTCTCATCCCTGCCTTCAAATCACTCCACATTCCCTAATTCTGCAAACTACAATACCCCTAATATCCTTCAAAACCTCACCACTCCTTCATTTCTCCACAACACCTTCAAATGCCGGGGCTCCATACCGGTAGAATTTCCTCCCTACACTTATTGTCCTCTGTCATTTAAAACTTACCTGTTTGATAAAACTTCTGTCACCTTTCAAAACAACCTCCTATCCAAGTCAGCATTAGATTTTCTTTGCTAATACTCCTCTGTAGCAACCCTGAGACCTTTTGCTATATTGGAAGTTCTATATCAAAGCAAGTTGTCTATCTGTTGCATTGAAAACTTAGCATGCTCTCAATGTGGAACACCCACTGAAGTCTTATTTTTATCTACCAGTATTGTGGTATCTTAGACATTAGTGGAACTGATGTCCGATGAACTGCCCTTAATCATGAGGAAGGCATCTCATCCTATCTACTTATTGTTTATTTCAGTCTGTCCATATGAGGGTGAATCCTCTGTTCCTGATGGTCCCAGCGACTGTTGTATGTTCCTATGCTTTCATGCTGCCGATATCAACACCTCCAAATTCCATTGCATTTGCCACAGGCCATCTAAAGGTCAAGGATATGGTATGTAGGATTTATTTTGTTTGCTCTGTGCCAAAGAGGGGATTTCAATTACCCGACCTTGTATCCTAATGCATTAAATTGTGGTATGATTAAGCAGCTACCATGGTGGCATAGTAGTGTAACTAGTAAAGTTATTGCCTCACAGCTCCAGCGACCCGGGTTCAATCCTAACCTCTGGTGCTGTCTGTGTGGAGTTTGGATGTTTTGCCTGTGATGGTATGGGTTTCCCCTGGGTCCTCTGGTTTCCTCCCACAATTCAAAGATGTGCGGGTTGGTGGGTTAATTGCAAACTGTCAATTGCCCTTAGTGTGCAGGTGAATGGTAGAATCTGAGGCAAAAGCTCAGTCATACGATAGGCTTTAAGGAGCATAGGGACGGACTTCCAGAGCTTGGGACCTTGGCATTTTGAATGCTCAACTGCCTAAAGTAAAATTATTAAATTCAGGGATTATTAAGAAGTGACAACTGGAGAAGTATAAATATGTTGAAGTGTTCTAAGAATGGAGGAGATTTCATAGATAAGGAAAGCTGAAGATTGGAAGTATTTAAAAATGGGGTGAGAATTTCAGAGTCATTCCTTTTTCATCTACAAGGGATTTAATTCCTGTACGTTTCAGGGACATCAGCACACAGGGCAGTCATGTACAAAGGACTGGGAGGCAGCAAATGAGACACTAACCCATTTTCTGATCATAACATCTTAAAAGATGATGGATGTGGCAAAAGAACTTGGGCCAGATCTTGCTAGACTGGTTCTGCTCCTGGAATCACCATCCACCACCTCCCCATGCCCATTCCTACCAGGTCCATATGCACCAAGACTATCCTACTGGCTTGAGGCATCTCAGATCCCACCAGGAGACACAAGAGACTGCAAGAATCTGGAACAAAAATGAACTGACCCGCTGAGTTCCTCCAGCAGCTTAATTTTTGCTTCAGACTCCACCAGCATGGTCCAAATGTTGACTGAGGCAGCTGTAACCCAAAATATCACAGAAAGTTCTACAAAACCCTACTCCAGCTTTACCAGCTGTCAAAGATGCACAGGGAGCTTAAACAACCAAAACTGAAGTAGGTTTTAGAAAAAACTCCTTAAATTGATTAAAACAAATTTAAAAATTAATGAAAATCACTAAAGAAAAGAAATAATTAAAAACATTAAACAAAAACGAAATAAAAAATAGAAGGAAGTTACCTTCCTCTTTGTTCCTTAGCTGCAGCCCTACAATCTCCGTTGAAATCTTTGGGACCTTGGATCAGGTGCTGGGTCTAAAGACGATTCCTCAGCAGATTTGGTGTTCAGTCAGTAAGGTTGGGACTCTGGTGCTTGATGGAATCTTGTTAGTTTAGTAGAAAGCTCATCGGTCTCATAATCTGCGTTTGAGCCTCTCTTGGGCACTAGTTTAAAGGTGGCATAGTGGTGTAGCAGTCAATGCCACTGCCTCACAACTTCAGGGACCTCAGTTCAATCCTAACCTTGGGTGCTGACTGTGTGGACTTTTCATTTTCTCCCTGTAACCGAATGGGTTTTCACCAGGTGCTCCAGTTTCCTCACACATCCTGAAGATGTGCTGGTAGGTTAATTGGCCACTGTATATTACTCCTTAGTGTAGGTAAGTGGCAAAAGAATCAAAGGGGAGTTGTTGGACGTGAGAGAGACAGTAAGTTGCAGGGCAACAGGGAAATAAGGAGGGGTGAATGGGAATGATGGGATTCCTCTATTGGGAGCTAGCATAGGCTGAATGGTCTCTTTCTATGTTGTACTAAGTTTAAAAGCTTTACACTAGCAGTTCCATTCAGAGCCACTGGTATTAGCCAGCAAGATCTGATCCACCAACACATTACACTAGATGTTTTCTAATTTGAAGATATTGAACAGAAAATCTCACCACAAGGACTGGTACCAAATTATATTTGATAATCCTTCTGTGATGTATCTTGGGAGAGTTTCTTACACTAATGGGTGTTATATTATTGTAGGTTGTTGATCTTGTGGGTCAGTGATTACAGTACACAGAAAGTCAGTCAAAGTCAAGTTTACTGTCATATACACAAGTCCATGTATGCACAGGTGCAATGAAAAACTTACTTGCAGCAGCATCACAGGCACATAGCATCAGATATGCAGCATTCACAAGAAAAACATAAATAAAGCAATTTTTACAAGAAAGAACACAATTAGAACAAAAAGTCCACTCAATGGTCACAAAGCAGATGAAACATTTAACGTTCACAATGAATGTAAACAGCTCTACTAATGTACTGAAGTTTAAAGATGCTGTTCAAACTGCTCTGTTAGTCCCACATTATTCCTTTGTGAATGTATTTAGCAAGCTTGATACTTGGTATTAACAGTGACAAAACTTGCCTTGGCACATAAATAATTAACAGAATTGTGTTCACAAGAACCTGATTGACCCTTACATGACCCAATTTAAACAGATTTAATGTCCAGGCCAAGATTCAATAATCTTTGTGAAATTACTTTACTTTGGTTGCATTAGGGGCATTCACTTTTGGACCAGAAAGTCCAACTCTAGATAAAACACTGCTTGTAAAGTTCTTAACTAAAACTTTAACCAGAAAAAAAAGGGTCAATGAATTTTTAAAAAGCGAGCAGCGATGAGTAGGCAGATTCATGATTGTCCCTCTTTGAACCCGTCCATTTAATGTTCATATATCATTGAACGGGCCTCTCACGTAAGTGGACAGTTTGCAGTTGTGCTCTGCATGAGCCACTCTAAGTTACACACAGTATGTAGCCAGCTGTCCAGGCCCTACTGATTTCGGGCATGGTGTAACATGAAAATGTAGCTTTCCTTAACTACAAACAGGCAAAATTGTTGAGTAAATTGATCATTCCAATTTTGTCTGAACAATTAATGAACGATTGTAGAATTAGGGGACATGATCTCATGTTAAGGGATAACCGTATAGGTCTGAGATGAGGTGAAATTTCTTCAATCAGATTGTCGTAAACCTTTGGGATTCTCTATCTGAAGAGGTTCAGTCATTTTGTATATTCAAGACTGAGGTCATGGTGTCAGAGCTAACATATTGGTGTGGATGGAAGATTTGCTGGCTAATGGGAAACAGAGAGAAGGCATAAATGGGCCTTTTTTTTCTGATTGGCAAGATTTAATGGGTGGTGAGCCACAGGAATTCATGCTGGGGCCTCAACTTACGCTTTATCTGGGTGACTTAGATGAAGGCACCAAAACAATGGCTGCTAAATTTGCAGATGACACGAAGGTAGGTAGGAAAGTAAGTTGTGAAGAGGTTATTTAGAGGCTACAGAGGGACACATAAAGGTTAAGTGAGTTGTCAAAGATCTGGCAAATGGAGTACCATGTAGGAAAAGAAATTGTCCATTTGGTTTTTCAATCTCTAACCTGGGGTGAAGAGCAAATTGTTGAATTCTTTCAGTTGCTCCAACTAGGGTTGGTAAATCGGCCCAAGTTAGGGATTTAACCTTTCTGGTCGGCTGAGTGCTCTTTGTTGTTTTTCATTCGTTATGTTTTTTTGTGCAGTAACTCCAATGTATCACTTTATTGTCTTGGCTTACTTTGAGCTTCTCCTCACACACAACCCTACTTCCAGTCTGCTGAACAACTGAGCCTAATGCAGTTTAACTTTCCAAGTAAATAGCAGTGTAATTCCCTTAAATAATTTTCACAAATCGATAGTCATCATGGAACTTGGGAATGACAAACTGGACACGCTATGTCCCTTTCTGCTTCCCTGAGTAATCCTTTCCTGATCTGTATTCCCAATAAGGTTTTATTAATAAGGTTTTAAATATGTTTTTTTAACTGTAATTTGCTGTCAATACTGCAAAGTCCATCTCACTTTACCCATGTATGTCAGGGAATTCTTAAATTGAAACAATTAACATATTATCTAAATGGTGAGAGATTACAGAGGTCTGGCATGCAGATGGGAATGGGTGTCTTAGAGCATGGTTGGAAAACAGCTGGCATGCAGCAACAGTAAGTAATTAGAAAAACCAACAGAGTCATGTTGTTTATTGCTGGGGGAATTGCTTCGATTATATAGGGCATTGGTGAGACATTATTTGGAGTACTGTGGAAAAATATTAATACCTTGGAAGCAGTGCGGAGAAGGTTAACTGGACTAATACCTAGAATGGGTGGGTTGTCTTAGGAGGAAAGGTTGGACAGGCCAGTCTTATATCCACTGGGGTTTAGAAAGGCGAGATTGAATCATCCTAAGGAACCTTGACAGGATAGATCTGGAAAGAATGATTCCTCTTGTGGGGGAATCCAGAACTGGGGGAAGAGTGGTCATGGTTCAAAAATTAGAGGTTCTATTTTAAGACTGAGATAAGGTGAACTTTTTTTTCTCTCAGGGAGTCGTGAGTATTTGGAATTTTCTTCCTCAAAGGGCAGTAAAAGCAGAGTCTTGGAATATTTTTAAGGCAAAAATAGATAGATATGTGATAAGCCAGGGAGTGAAAGGTCAGTGTAGGTTGACAGGAATGTGGAGTTGAGGTTACAATCACATCAGCTAGGGGCAGAACAGGCTCAAGGGAAAGAGTGGCCTCATTACTGCACTTAATTTGTATATTCATATGCATTAATAGTACACCATAAAGAAAGAAGTTGTCTTTAAATGGAGACTCGAAGCATCTTAGCACATTTCAATCAGTTTTTATGAAATGTGGTATCTCTTATATAGAACGTGGCAGCCAGTTTGCACAAAGTGAGAACACATTTAAAAAAAATAGTGAAAAGAGCACCAGTAAAGCACTACCCATTCTTCAGATGGTGCCATAGACTCTTAACTACCCACCCAGAGTGTAGAGTCATACAGCACAGAAACAGGCCCTTCAGCCCACCACGTCCATGCCGACCTTTTTTGCCTGTCCACACTAATCCCATTTGCCTACATTAGGTTTGTACCCTTCTTCTTGCCTACTTAAGTATCTGCCTAAATGTCTCTTAGATGTGGTGACTGTATCTAACTCCACCAGCTCCTCTGGCAGTGCATTCCAGATATCAACCACTCTGTAAAAAAAACTCGCCCTCAGATCCCCTCCCTTCATTGCACTTTAAACCTATGTGCCTGTGATGCTGTTGCAAGTAAGTTTTTCGTTGCGCCTGTGCACACATGTACCTGTGCAAATGACAATAAACTGGACTTTGACTTTGATATCCTCTTGTTTTTGATCCCCCTACCAAGGGAAAGTGAGCCGAGGTCTGATATCTGGTGTGAAAGATGGTGTAAATTTACCAAGGGTGACCTCCTTATGTTGCCAGTCTCTCTGCTATCCATTCTCTCTTTGAGAGCAGGCATGGAGAACATTATGTTGATACAAATCAGGCAGGAGGTGTTGTGGTGTGATAGTGTAGGATTAGAACACCTAGAACAGTTCACTCAGTTCTAGTCATCAAGAGACAAGGGAATCTTGTGAATCCTAGGTGGGGGAGGGAGATGGAGGTGGGGGAGGGAGAGGGAGGGGTGGGAGAGAGTATCCTTTCACTGGCCACACGTTTCAATGTCAGGAGCCCTCCTTAATGCTTCAAATAACCATTTCTGTCCTCCCCTAACAATACACTTGTCTCTGAAGTTGGTGCTCAACAAAATCCACCAGAAAGGCTTGCAATAATTTTGAGCTGTGCTTCTATCACTTTGGTCTCAGTTTTAAAGAATCGACAATGCTTTTAATTTAAAAAAACATCTACTGTATGTGACATTAATCAATTGGATTTGTTTGTTTAGGTAAAGTCCGGGATTGTTATGAACATTTTGGGCATTCTTCTGATCTTGTTAGCTGTGAACACGTGGGGTTACTACTTGTTCGATTTGTCTACTTATCCCCAATGGGCAGAGCCTATCCAGAATTTCACTCGCCTCTCCCTGAATCGCACTGTGTAACCCATGGCACCGTAGGACTTCAGGTTACAAGCCGTGTGAGAGACAATGCAATGCTGTTAACATTGCTGAAGTGAAGCAACTGTCTCAATATTAGACCGGATCCAACTGTGCAAAATACCTGAAGAATTTACGGATCTTACACATTTTTTTAATGAATATTAACCATTGATTTTTATATTGGATATAAATGATAATTGTTTTAAAAAGTTATTTTCAGAGTTATTGCCTTTAATGCTAATTGTTAAAATGTACTAAAGATGGAGACCGGAGAAACCTCATGTTTAAATTCCCTCTAGTACACTACTAGCAAGCAGAATAACTGTTCTTTCTATCTGTTGATGGAAATTCAACAAGGCAACTATTTCCAAACAGGTTTGACCAGATCCTCTGATTTTTAGCATTGCAACATGGTTAATGAGATTTAGCACATTTTATATTTTTGTTTTTAGGCCAATCTGGGTTGAAAAGCTCTCAGTGATATTTGTGAGGAACTGCGTAATGAATACATTAATTTAGATGGCAGGGGGATTGCTTTGCAAAAGTGGGAATTATCTGAAGGTATAGATATAGTTCGAGAATGGCTCAGGGGTTATACAAAACTGAAGGCCCACTCCAGCACAGTTCAAGATGGAGACACTAAATTATCCACACATACACATGAATGTAAAAAAATGGAGCATATGAAATCAGTCCACAATTAAACCAAATATATCAAATATTCATGCTTTATAACTGGCATTTATCCTGTCCTCAGACCTCAGGCAACTAAACCATTCAGTGATTAGATGTCTTATCATTTTGCTGTGATTGAACTTGGTGTGCCAGAGCTGTTCTACATGTCATTAATTCACTGGCAGGTAATATCTCAATCTGCAAGCCAAATTCTTTTAGTATTAGAACCCAAAGATCTGCAAACTAATGAACGCATGAGGTTAAATTTGATAGCTAGTCCCTGAAGCGCTGGTTCCCCTGTCTGGGTGGCTCTCTCTCCTGCCTCTGGGATAACTCTCTGCACTTCACCCATTCTTTTTTCCCTTGGGGAGTACGAGAAAATTCCCTTGATTCTAAGTGACACAAGTGGCTCAATGAACCCTGGCAGCAGCATCCAATCAGTCTGGATGTGTGTGAGCTGTGAATAAAATCCATCAGTTAATGCAGTGGCTGGCTGCACCTTGAACCTCGAGCCTGTTCCTGCTTAGTACTAAAGAAGATTAAAGCTGCTTTTGTAATAACCAGTGTTAGTCAGGCATGTGACATTGTAGAACAATCATGTACCACTTCTGTAATTATGGAAAAGTTTTGCTTTGGCAGAGCTAAGGGCTTGTTAATATAACACAATAATGGCATAAAGGAGCCCCAGCCACTGACTAGTTACTGATTCCAAATGCACATGTTTGAATCAAGCCAAGAGCAGTGATGCATCCCAGGAAGTACAAACAAGTTGCAATCAGGGTAAAGAAGGAAAAACGTGTCTCTTTCATGATTCATGATAGCTCAAAATGCTTCACTGCTGATGAAGCATTTTATAATTTTTCGTATTGTCACTGTGGTGATGTAGGAAACTGCACTGTAACTGCACAGCGAGATCGCACCAACAGAGCAATATAGGTGACTAATAATGTTTGGTGATGGTGACTGAGTGATCAATATTAACCAGGAGACCTGGGAATAATCCCAAACTTCATCCCAACCCACCATCACACTCATTCCCCCACTCCCCAACTCCTCTGTGTAAACTGCCATGGATTTTTTAAATATATACATCTAAGAAAGCAAGTGAGCCTTAGTTTAATATCTTATTCAAAACACAGCCTTCTCTGACAGTGCAGCATCCCTCGGTGCTGCACCCAAGTCCCAATCTAGGTTATTTGTTCGTGTCTGCAGAAGGTTTGACTACATGACCTGTTGACTTGATCAGATAGTCAAACCACCTCTTCTCACTGGCCCTTGAAAATCTGGGGGAGAAGGTGCAGTCTTGCACTGGGCTGTCTCGAGAAGAAAATCCTGCATTTGTATAGCACCTTTCACAATCTCATGAGCACTTTACAGCGCAGTTGAACTGCAGTGACAGATGTTAGGTAGAAAGCCAATTTCTGCTCAAAATTGGAGAAAACAGCGGTGAGATAAATCATAACAACAGCAACAAAAGGTGCAGAGGTTCTGTGCTGACACTCTCAATGCTCCTTCGATTCATGTTGGGATCTTCTACCTCCTCTGTCTCTTCCTCTGTTGATGCTCCATCTTCCAACACTTCCTTCTCCCCCACCCATATTCATACTGCACATGTTATTGCTATTACTTTATTAAAAGGTCTGGGCCCTTCTGGTAGAGCAGCATTGCTCATGGGTTGCTCATGAGGAGGGAAAGGAAGGGGAACCAAAGGCAAGGGGGGGGGGGGGGGGAACCAGAGCAGGAGAATAATTATGGGGTGAGATGAGGGAAGCAGAGGTGGGAGGAACTTTGATTCCATCAGTATTTCCCTGAAATTTCACTTGTAACTCAGACAGTCATCGAGAGACACCACAAGGAAACAGGCCCTTCAGCTCACCGAGTCCATGCTGACCATCAAGCACCCATTTACACTGTCTCTGACCTGCTCTTGCAGCCACAGTGCTCTGTGGTTGGTACAGTTAAGTTTCTGGTGACACCCTGGATGTTGCTAATAGGGACTTTGGTGATGGCAGCACCATTAAATGTCAACCAGAAATGGCTAGACTCCCTCTTGTTGAAAATAGCCACTTCCCACCTCTCATGTGGTTTAAATGTTACTTGCCATTTCTCAGCCCATGCCTGACTGTTGTCCATGTGGGCACTGGACAGCATCCTTATCTGAATGGATGTGAATACTATGGAAACGTTAGCAAACACCTCACTTCTGGCCTTATGATGGAGGGCAGGCCATCAGTGAGGTATCTGAGAATGATTACTCCAAGGAACTCCTCCAGGGGTGTCCCAGAGCTGAGATGGTTGAACTCTAAGATCTTCAATGATCTTTCATACTATGTGTGATCCAGCTTTTCCTTTGATTCCAATGTGATTCTACAAGGGCATGTGAATGTAATACTGTGTTCTGTTTCACAGAAAATTGGTTCACGTCCAGGCCTCAACCTCCAATTATCTGTAGGAACTTAGATCAAAAAAGAGGGTTCCAATAAAGATTTGGAATAGTATATATTTAGGTCACTCTGCATTGTCTGTCCCTTATTTAAAATAGGGTATACTTGTAGTGCAGTGAAGATTCACCAGACAGATCCCAGGAATGGCAGGTTTGCTGCATGAAGAGATGTTAGGTAGTCTGGGCCTGTATGCTCTAGAATTTAAAAGACCATAATACTATAAGACATAGGAGCAGAATTGGGCCATTTGGCCCATTGAGTCTGCTCTACCATTCAATCATGGCTGACTTATTTTTTCCTCTCAATCCCATTCTCCTGCCTTCTCCCTGTAACCTTTGATGCCCTTACTAATCAAGAACCTATCAACCTCCACTTTAAATATACCCAGTGACTTGGTCTCCACAGCCGTCTGAACATAAGAAATAGGAGCAGAAGTAGGCCATCTGGCCCGTCGAACATGCTCCGCCATTCAATAAGATCATGGCTGATCTGGTCGTGGACTCAGCTCCACCTATCTGCCTTTTCCCCATAACCCTTAATTCCCCTACTATGCAAAAATCTATCTAACTGGGTTGTAAATATACGTAATGAGATAGCCTCTACTGCTTCCCTGGGCAAAGAATTCCACTGATTCACTACTCTCTGGGAAAAGCAGTTTCTCCTCATCTCCATCCTAAATCTATTTCCCCGAATCTTGAGGCCATGTTCCCTGGTTCAAGTCTTACCTACCAGGTAGAGGTGATAAACAATAAAAGATAAACAACTTTCCTGCCTCTATCTTAGCTATCCCTTTCATAATTTTATATGTTTCAATAAGATCCCCTCTCATTATTCTGAATTCCAGTGAGTATAGTCCCAGGTGACTCAATCTCTCCTCATAGGCTAACCCCCTCATCTCCGGAATCAACCTGGTGAACCTCCTCTGCACTGTCTCCAAAGTCAGTACACCTTTCCTCAAGTAAGGAGACCAGAACTTCATGCAGTACTCCAGGTGTGGCCTCATACTCTGTACAGTTGCAGCATAACCTCCCTGCTCTTAAATTCAATCCGTCTAGCAATGAAGGCCAACATTCCATTTGCCTTCTTGATAACCTGCTGCACCCACAAACCAACCTTTTGTAATTCATGCACAAGTACTCCCAAGTCTCTCTGCACAACAGCATGCTGCAATCTTTCACCATTTAAATAATAATCTGATCTATTTCTCCTTCCAAAGTGGATTTACCAATGTTGTACTCCATCTGCCAGACCCTTGCCCACTCACTTAACCTATCTACATATATCTCTCTGCAGTCTCTCTGCATCCTCTGCACAATTTGCTTTTCCACTCAATTTAGTATCATCAGCAGACTTCGATACGCTACACTTGGTCCCCTCTTACAAATCAGTAATGTATATCGTGAACAATTGCAGGCCCAGCACTGACCCCTGTGGCACTCCGCTCTCCACAGATTGCCAACCAGAGAAACACCCATTTATCCCAACTCTCTGCCTTCTATTGATTAATCAATCCTCTATCCATGCTAATACATTACCCCCAAATCCATGTATCCTTATCTTATGGATAAGTCTTTTATGTGGTACCTTGTCGAACACCTTCTGGAAATCCAAGTATAAAACATCCACCTGTTCCCCTCTATCCACTGTGCTCATTATATCCTCAAAGAACTCCACTAAGTTTGTCAAACAGGACCTTCCCTTCCTGAATCCATGCTGTGTCTGCCTGATGGAATCACTTCTATTCAGATGTCTCACTATTTCTTCCTTAATGATAGCTTCAAGCATTTTCCTGACGACAGACATTAAGCTAACTGGCCTATAGTTACCACCCTTTTGCCTACATCCTTTTTTTAATAGTGGCGTGACAACCACTGGGACCTGCCCGGAGTCCAGAGAATTTTGGTAAATTATCACAAATGCTCACTACCTCTTTACTGACAGCGATTGTATTGAGGTCCTCACCTCCCATCGCATCCATAACATCTCTCTTTGGCATGTTAGACATGTCCTCCACCATGAAGACCGACACAAAATAGCCATTCAAAGCCTTGGCCTTTCCCACATTAACCAATATTAATTCCCCTTCTCATCTTCCAAGGGAACTACGTTCACTTTAGCCACCATTTTCCACTTTATATAATTATAAAAACATACTATCTGTTTTTATATGTTGTGCTAGTTTACTTTCATAATCTATCTTCTGGTTCCTTATTGCTTGCTTAGTGGTTCGTTGTTGCGTTTTGAAGTTTTCCCATCTTCCAGTTTCCCATTACTCTTGGCTAAAGAAATTCCTCCTCATCTCTGTTCTAAAGGGACGTCCTTCTATTCTGAGGCTGTGCCCTCTGGTCCTAGACTTTCCCACTACGTGAAACATCCTCTCCCCATCCTCTCTATCCGGGCCTTTCAATATTTGGTAGGTTTCAATGAGATCTCCCCTTCTAAATTCTAAGAGGAGATCTCATTGAAACTTATAGAATTCTTACAGGGCTTAACAAGCTGGCTGGGGGCAGTGTGTTTGCCTTAGCTGAGGAATTAGGACCATGAGTCACAGTCTCAGTACAATAATTAAGCATTTTAGGACTGAGATGTAGAGCAATTTCTTTCACTCAGAGTGTGCTGAATCTTAATTTCTTTGATGCTCCTTTTTCTAAGAAAGTACCGACAGAGAGCTACAATATTGGAAACACCATCTCCTTTTGACAAGGTGCAGGGTAACAGACTTATCACTGAAGTTGAAGCACTCAGCAGAAAAGGGTCGTTAATAGCATGGATACCGTTAGGGAGTAGCAGTCATAATCAGGGGTTATGGTGTAGTTGGCATTAATACAAACAAGAACCAACCTTCAACCTGTTTTCAGATATAACCTACAAGCAGTAATTACCCCTGAAATTACAAAGACGACCACATAAACAAACTGCATTAGTGAAGAAAACAGACTATCAGCTAGAGCGAGAGGCCACTTAATAAATATGCCTTGGAAACTGATAAGACAATCACTTAAGACTTGCATAAAGATATTTTGTTAAATAATTTGACATCCATCAATACAAAAGATTGTTCAGGACAAGCCATGAGAAGTGAGACATCCTCAGCTCTACACCATTGTAACACAGACAGGGGAACACAATAGGCAAATAGGGTATGTTAATTGGTCTACACCAAAACCCTAAGCAACATACAAAGTGCTGGAGGAACTCAACGGGTCAGGCAGCATCTGTGGAGGGAAATGGACAGTCAAAGTTTTGGGTCGAGACCCTTCATCTGGACTGGAAGAGAGGAGACAGCCATTATAAAAAGGTGGGGGGAAGGGGTGGAGGAAGAGCTGGCAGGTGATAGGTGGATCCAGGTGAGGGGGGTTCCCCTCTCCACCTCCCTCCCTTTATTCCACGTTCCACCTTCCTCTCCTATCAGATTCCATGATCTTCAGCCCGTTGTCATTTCCACCTATCACCTCCTAGCTTCTGACATAATTCCCACTCTCCCCCTCCCTCATCCACCTATCATCCACTCACCTAGATCCACCTATCACCTGGCAGCTCTTGCTCCACCCCCTCCCCCCACCTTTTTATACTGGCCATCTCCCCTCTTTCTTTCTAGTCCAGACAAAGGGTCTTGACCCGAAATGTCGACTGTCCATTGCCCTCCACAGATGCTGCCTGATCTGTTGAGTTCCTCCAGTACTTTGTGTGTCGCTCCAGATTCCAGCATCTGCAGTCTCTTGTGTCTCAAAACCCCAAGGACAAGATTGGGGGAGGTTCCAGACCACCAATTTTGCCTCCACCCACACCCCTCACGCCCCACCCCCATCTTCAACTAGGTGAGCTATAGAATAACACAGCTGCCGAGGTGAGAAATGATTATCAAGAAATATTAAATGAAAGGTAAGAGAAAGGGTCCATGAATGGTGGTTACAAACAGTTCAAAGTTCTTTTGGTCAGTGCATGAATAACAGTTTTTTCTGTTTGTTATTAGTAAATGAGATACTTAGTCAAATAAACCAAAGCTGAGTGCTACTTGTCCATACTTAGCGCAGTTCAGCAGCAGATCAGCTGTTAAGCCCCACACCACCAGGAATGAGTGCAACAACCAGGCTTGTACAGAATTGTTCAATGACTTGCTCCAGTAGCTCATTTTTAGCTCCAGATCCCAGCATCCGCAGTCTCTTATGTCTGCATTGTACAGAGTTGTGTAATATTTCTTATTCAAGTAAAATAAATCTCCATGTTCGGAATAAGTAAGGTGAAAATTCATTCTTTTTATTAGAAGTGTATAATTACCATTTTGGGTTTAATATGAGAGGTGTCAGTTGTGGTTAAGTTGGCAGAACTGTTATCTCTTTGTCCCCAAAATTCCACATTTAGATCCCACTCCAGAGAAACGACAACAAAAGTCCGCGTTGACTCTCCAGTGCAGGAGTGCTCCAATTCTGGAGATGCTGTCTGTTGGGTGGGATGTTAAACTGAAGTTCTGTCTGCTAACTCGGATGGAAAAGAGTCCCTGCTGGAAGTGCATCCCCTGTCAGTAACTGTGAACAGGCTAATCCACCTCTGAAGTTCATTCCTATCGAAGTTACTGGCATAACAGGTATGGTGGTGATGTTAAATTGCCAGACCCGAGTTCAAACCCCATAGTGGCAGCTGCAGTATATAAATTCAGATCAATAATAGAACATAGGACAGGGAACAGTACAGGACAGGAACAGACCCCTCAGCCCACGATGTCTGTGCCAAGCATGATGCCAAATTAAACTAATCCCATCTGCCTGCACATGGTTTATATCCCTCCATTCCCTGCATGTTCATATGTCTGTCAAAATGCCTCTTAAATGCCACTATCTTGTCTGCTTCCACTCCACTCCTGGTAGTGCTTTTTAAGCACCCATCGCTCTCTGTGTAAAAAATTGGCCCACACACCTCCATTAAACATTCCCCCTCTCATATTAAAGCTATGCCCTCTAGTATTTGACATTTCTACCCTGGGAAAGAGACTCTATCTACTGTGTCTATGCCTCTCATAATTATATAAACTTCTATCAGGTCTCTCCTCATCCTCAGATGCTCCAGAGAAAACAATCCAAGTCTGTCCAGCCTCTCCTTATAGCTAATATTCTCCAATCCAGGCAGCATCCTGGTGCAATCTGGCAAAAACTTGAACATAGGTGACCATAAAATTACTGGATAGTTGTAAAACCCCGTCAATGTTCACTAATTTCCTTCAAGGGAAGAAATCTGTCATCTCTTACCCAATCTAGTCTATATGTGACTCAGAATCCACCAATGTGCTTTACTCATAAATACCTTCTGAAGTGGCCCAGCAAGCAACTCATTTAAGGACAATTAGGGATGGGAAATAAGTGCTGGCCTTCCCAGTAAAGTTCAGCTCCTGAAAAATGAATAAATAAATGATACTGGAAACAAGTACAACGTGTTCATAAAACAGGGCATGTTTAGTGCTCCTGACGTTACCATTTTGAAGGGGGGTAAGATCATTGATACCCTGGCCAAATTTTATAAGATAAGATATCTTTATTAGTCACATGTACATCGAAATACACAGTGAAATGCATCTTTTGCATAGAGTGTTCTGGAGGCAGCCCGCAAGTGTCGCCTCACTTCCGGCGCCAACATAGCATGCCCACAACTTCCTAACCTGTACGTCTTTGGAATGTGGGTGGAAACCGGAGCACCCGGAGGAAACCCATGCAGACACAGAGAGAACGTACAAACTCCTTACAGACCAGTGGCTGGAATTGAACCCGGGTCACTGGTGCTGTAAAGCATTATGCTAACTGCTACATTATGTGTGCATTTCTGGTTGCCATACTGTAAGAAGGAAGTGCTTAAGCTAGACAGGATGCAGAAGAAATTCACAAATATGTAGTCAGGACTGAAGAGCTTGAATTATAAGGAGAGACTGGATAGGTTGGGATTGTTTTCTCCAGTGAAGGAGGCTGAGGGGTGATATTATAGAAGTGTATAAAATCATGAGGGGCCTAGATAAGGCGGATTGTCACTGCCTTTTTCCCATAGGGGAACCTAAAACTAGAGGGCATAAGTTTAAAGCGAGAGGGGAAATATTTAGAGGGGATCTGGGAGACAAGTTTTTCCACACAGAGGGCAGTGGGTATATGGAGGAAGCTGCCAGACGAAGTGGTAGAGGTGGTTACAATATTTAAAAGACATTTGGACAGGTATGTGGTTAGGAAAAGTTTAGAGGGATATGGACCAAATGCAGGCAAGTGGGACTAGCTCAGGAAGATACTTTGGTCAGCATGGATAGTTGGGCTGAAGGGCCTGTTTCCATGCTGTATAAATCTATGACTCTAAAACAAGCCGAGCTAATATCACAGATGGATGACTGATACAGACCGAGAAATCAAGATACCTGAAGTTGTAGAATTCAATATTGAGTTCAAATTGAACCTAGTTCACCAGAGCTGTGAGGCAGCCATTCTTCGACTGTGACATTTCGCTGCCCTGTTAGCTATAGCTGTGAATTGCATCCAATTCTGATTACCTCACTTTAAGAAGGATGTTAAACTCCTGCAGAGGGTGCATAAAAGATCTACTGGAATTCCTTCAGGCCAGAGGGCTGTGATTTATCTTCCAGCAGGGAACATGTTGTTTTCTCTGTTTCCATGCATGTGTTCATGTTGTGATCCCACTGCACAGCAGAGTGAAATGTTAACCTGCTTCTCGACAATATAACAATTTCACATATATTCAGCTTGGAGCAACACCTTAGAGACTCAACATGTTAGTAGTGAGTGTATTGCCTGGTAAATAAACTTTTAGTCTTCTTGGATATATATTTGCTATGTCTCAATGCCTTCTTAAAGACATTACAAATTGGCAAATTGGATGTTAAAGGATTGCTGAAGAACACCGATGATTTTTGTGTGGCAAATTTTAGGTGAGTTTGAACACAAACTTTTTTTTTCCACAGTGTTTTCTTGTGACCACCGACACGGAATCTCAATTGTTGAAGACTCACACTTATACCAACAATTATACATAGTACTCCAAGCCACAGTGGCATGGCATAGTGCCATTGACTTACCATTGGACTACACCAACTTTAGCTGTGCCACTGTTGAATAGAAGAGGGTAATATGGCTGCCTGACTGGCTATATCAGGAGGCTCAGCATTTATGACTGAATCTGAGCAGCATTCAGATCATGCGTCAAACAAATGGATGTACTCTTTTTGAATAAACTATACCCAAGAGGCTGAAAGGGGAATTGATATTGTGAGAGCCCAAATAATGTAATATAAGAGCACAAAAATGCAATACTTGACAGATATTGGGGGAGAAGTATATGGCATGGTGAAAATTCTTCTCATATCACACAGGATGAAAAGTGTCTGTTTAAAGATGTTCTGCAGAAATGAGAAAATCACTTTAATGCAAAGTTGACAGAAATAGCTCAAAGTCATAAGCAACCAGAAGCAGTGTGAGACAAATGATGAGTGCATTGTTTTGTTAAAGGTACCTTCTTATATCTAGCCTCAGGCTAAAGAATCTAAAATATTTCTATTGCCAGTACCCAAAAGCTATGGTTTCTCAAGATCCACCTTATGCTTGACCATGACAGGATTCCTCAGTCCTGTTCTGGGAGACCTACTGTGTCTTCCGATTGTCTTTCAAAATTTGAATGACTTAAATACTACATTAAGTATATTAAAAACGTCAAGTGTTAGAACCACAATTCTCTGAATATGGCCACTCAATATGAAAATCTTGATCAACAAGCAATCTGCTGGAAGAACTCAACGGGTCAAGCAACATCTGTAGGAGGGAAGGAATTGTCGACATTTTGGGTCAAACCCTGCATCGGGACTGACAGTGGAGAGGTGAGATGGCCAGTATAAAGAGGAGAAGGGGAGAGGCAAGATAGGATTCCAAGGTGATTGGTGGACTGAGGCGGGGTGTAAGATGACAGGCAGGTAGTGCCAGGTAGGGGAGATTCCGAGGTGATTGGTGGACTGAGGAGGGTGTTCCAAGGTGATTGGTGCACTTGATAGCCAACTAGCATCAAGAAAGAGGCATGAATATTTATATTTGTCAGAAGATTTCCTTGCGCAAAATGCAATGTTTTACTGTTACATCAGATACAAGTTTTGAACATGAGTAATAAAGCCTAAATTACAACTTTATCATATTCCTGGGAACCATCTCCACAACTAGTCCATTCCAACTGCAGGTCTTTAGGGTAAATGTCTTCTCCCTTGGTGGTCTCATCTAAGAGGTGACAGATCAGAGACTACTATTAAACATTTAGGCTTGGAAGGCTTAACATATGAGGATCATTTGATTCAATGGAGTTCATAAGGATGAGGGGGGATCTCATTGAAACTTACCAAATACTGAAAGGCCTGGATAGAGTGGACGTGGAGAGAATGTTTCCATTAGTAGAAGAGTCTAGGATCAGAGTGTATAGCCTCAAAATAAAGGAACTTCCCTTTAGAACTGAGATGAAGAGGAATTTCATCAGCCAGAAGATGGGGAATCTGTGGAATTCATTGCCACAGAGGGCTGTGGAGGCCAGGTCATTGGGTGTATTTAAGGCAGAGATTGATAGCTTCCTGGTTGGTAAGGGATTAAGGGTTATGGGGAGAAGGTGGGAGAATGGGGTTGAAAAAAAACAGCTATGACTGAATGTCAGAACAGACTCGATGGACTGAGTGACCTAATTTCTGCTCTTATATCTTATGATCAACTTTCGTGAATCACAAACCTTACAAATACCATTCATCACATTAGGCAATCCCAGTACATCTGTTGATTAGTCCAATTAAAAATCAAGTTCTTTGTACTGTTTTATTTCCTCCAATTTGGAATTCTGAATATTACAGATGTCCTGAATTCTTTTCGCAAGTGTATCATTTGAGAGGGAAATAGAACGAACTTTTCTGAATGCTTTTTCACCTAGATGTCTTTCACATAAGGCTTGATAAGGTCCTCTCTGACACTACGGGGTTTCATCTGCTTTGCTGTATGCAGTTCAATGCCTAAATAACCAGATTATTTAATTAATAAACATAAAATAATATAATGCAAATGCCAATACAATGGCTTAAAGAAAAAGGCATTATGTTCATAATGCTGGCTTGCATAGCTATTGTTCAGATTCTACCAGTGGCTTTTGTTTTCGTTTATGAGCCTGTAAAGAACTGGGCAGCACAGTGCCGCAGCCAGTAGAGCTGCTGCCTCACACGCCAGAGACCCAGGTTCAATCCTGACCTTGGGTGCTGTCTGTGTGGACTTTGCACAATCTCACTGTGACCACGTCTCAATGATGTGCAGGTTAGTGCGTTAACTGACCACTGTAAATTGTCCTTAGTGTGCAGGTGAGTGGTAGAATCTGAGAGGAGTTAATGAGGAAGTGGAGAGAATTTAAAAATGGGATTATTGTAGGATTAGTGTAAATGGATGGTTGTTGGTCAGCATGGTCTCAGTGGGCTGAAGGGCCTGTTTCCGCACTGTACCTCTCTATGACTCTATGAACTGGTAGGGTCTTTGAAAACTAGCACACATTTAAAACATTAAACATCATTTGAACTTATATTTTCACTGTTGAAGAACTGCTTACCATACCATAGAACCATAGAACCATACAGCACAAAACAGGCCCTTCGGCCCACCATGTTGTGCCATCCATCAAACCACCCTCACACTATCTAACCCTTTCCTCCCGCATATCCCTCTATCTCACATTCCTCCATATGCCTATCCAACAAGCTCTTGAACCTGTCCAATGTATCTGCCTCCACCACCACCCCAGGCAGTGCATTCCATGCACCAACCACTCTCTGGGTGAAAAACCTCCCCCTGACATCTCCCCTGAACCTCCCACCCATAACCTTAAAGTCATGACCTCTTGTCTTGAGCATTGGTGCCCTGGAAAGGAGGCGCTGACTGTCTACTCTAGCTATTCCTCTCAATATTTTATATACCTCTATCATGTCTCCTCTCATCCTCCTCCTTTCCAGTGAATAAAGCCCTAGCACCTTAAGCCTCTCCTCATATTCCATACACTCTAATCCAGGCAGCATCCTGGCAAATTTCCTCTGCACCCTCTCCAATGCCTCCACATCCTTCCTATAATGCGGCGACCAGAACTGAACACAGTACTCTAAGTGTGGTCTAACTAGAGTTTTGTAAAGCTGCATCATCACTTTGCGGCTCTTAAACTCAATCCCACGACTTATGAAAGCTAACATCTCATAGGCCTTCTTAACTGCTCTATCCACCTGTGAGGCAACTTTCAGTGAACTGTGAATATGAACCCCCAGATCCCCCTGCTCCTCCACACTGCCAAGTACCTTGCCATTTACCCTGTACTCTGCCCTGGAGTTTGTCCTTCCAAAGTGTACCACCTCACACTTCTCCAGATTGAACTCCATTTGCCACTTGTCAGCCCGGCTCTGCATCCTATCAATATCCCTCTGTAAGCTCTGACAGCCCTCCACACTATCCACAACACTGCTGATCTTAGTGTCGTCCGCAAACTTACTAACCCAGCCTTCCACCCCCTCATCTAAGTCATCTATAAATATCACAAAAAGTAGAGGTCCTAGAACCGATCCCTGTGGGACACCACTAGTTACTGCCCTCCAATCTGAGGGCACTCCCTCCACCACAACCCTCTGCTTTCTACAGGCAAGCCAATTCCTAATCCACACAGCCAAGCTTCCCTGGATCCCTTGGCCCCTGACCTTCTGAAGAAGCCTACCATGATAAGCCTTACTGATATTAAATGTTCATTTCTCAAAAAATATGAAAAGGTTTTCTTCTTTTGCACTTTAAATGTTTCATTACCAAAGTCAAATGAAGGTTTCTACAATAAGAAGTAGTACCTTGGTTTGAAGGTTGATGCCAATGGGGTGCAACCAGCCATCACCCACCCCTGAAAATATTACAGCACTAGGCTTGATCCTAGAGATGGTACACTATTACCTGTGACTCTTCCCAGATTTTGCTCACACCATCCCATCAATTTTTGAAAAAGAATGTGAATTGAACGTGCAGCAAGGAGCAAAAAAGTAGACGTGATGAATGCCAGAAAAGCTCAACAAGCAAAATTCTCCTTTTTCAGTACAAGCAAGTTTAAGTTGGCATGTGATGTGTCAAGTTATAGTATAGGTTGAGTAACAAGCAATGTGATGGATGATGGATGATGGACAAGAAAAGCCTGTAGCTTTCACTTCTCAAATTCTCACAAAGTCTGAGCACAATTATGCACAAATCAATAAAGAAGCATTTGCAATGGCATTTGGAATTAAGAAATTCCATCAGTTTTTGTAAGGCAGACTCTTTGCTCAAGTAATCTATTGTAAGCCACTGCCAATAATATTGGGTCCCAATTCAGCAACACTGAGGGCACAATATGGGCAATGATTTGCAACATGACTGTACAATTGAAGCGAATAGGAAATGGAGCATGTGATTTTGGTACTTGTTCCAGTATTTGTATGGGTGGGAGGAGAGTCATCATTTGAAATTTATTTTTGTTATTTTCCTAACTTCAAGACACAACTAAAAATAAACTGTTTGGTGATAATAGTACAATGATTTGTATGGGTGTGAACACTGAGAGCTTCAGGGACATTGCTTAATCATAATTTCCTTCGCCACTCATCAAAGAATTTGCAACATTAACAAAAAGTTGCACAAGAAACTTCTAGGCTTTTGAAGAAGGAGCAGGGAAACACCACCAGCTTCAAGAGCCTGCTCGAATCACACGTCACCCCGATGAGGAAATATATCACTGTTCCTTCATTGTTGCTGGGTCAAAATTCAACAGCAGAGTGAGAATACCTTCAATATGTGATCTGCAGTAATTCAAGGAAGTGGCTCATCACCACCACCTTCTGGGGGTCAATTAGGGATTGCAGTAAATGCTGGCTTGTTGTGGCACCAAGAATGAATAAAAAGACGGCTCAGAGATCCAAGGCAAAGCCAGGCAGTGTGAGATAAATGGAGAAGCATATACAAACAAGCAGCGATTTGTGAAAATGACCCACACCAATTGTTTCTGTTAACCGTGTAATTTTCAATGAGGTAACGAAAAGAATCATCCAATGAAAATTCTGACTTCCCACCTCTCCCTCCTCATTTAAAAGGTTCTTTAAAACTTTCTCTTTGACCGAGCCTTCAGTTATTCCTGATAATATCTCATGATATGCCTAGGCATTAATTTTTGTTTGATAACACCATGGCATGCTTTCACCATGGTACATGATAAAATTACAGCATCAAAGGTACAGGTAAGATTCTACACAGTGGGAGAAAAAAAAATTGGAGCATACACTCATACGATGAATCACATTAAATTGGCCAAGAGTGAAGCAAGGTTGAACAGGAGGTGACAATAGACCCAATACATGCCGTGTGGCATAACAATTCTGAAATCTAGCAGAAAGTTGAGTTGCCAATTCAGTTGAGTATAACGGGAAGTCCATAAGCTAAGGCTCTATTTTCTACTAAAGCTCTATCGTGCATTGAAACTTTTATTCCCTTCTGGAAATTAAGGCACAACTGATCCCAAGTCCTAGAAGATGTGCGTAGAAGGGACAGAGCTGATCTCTGAAGTCAGTGGAATAGTTTCCTTGCGAGCTGCCAAACTTTCATCCCATTTCAACTCCATTTTGTCTAAAATGCTGACACACATCTTGAAACTCAGTCCCTGTTGCCCATTCCCCTACTGATCTGTACTGCCCCCTGGCTCCAACATTAAATGGTCCTCTTCTATAAATTCCTTCTTCTGCAAACTCCTTCAGTCCTCCACCCCATTACTCAGTTGCTCTGACTTCAAGTCTCCATGTAAAATCCTTTCAAGTTGCTCCTCTCTGGATGGGACATCTGGCAGCCATTGCAGCACTAACCTTTGGACCTTCTCACCTTTATGTCTGAGCCTCTCGTCTCCTTTCTCCATGTTTATAAGCCTCCTCAGCACCCAACATTCTGAGTGTTATTGTCTATCATTTGTATTCTATCCTTTTTGGATGGTTGCCTGCAGCCTGTTCATGATTTACTTTACAACATTTCTTGATGTTCAGCGTCAGTTGTGGCTCAGTGATTGGGATATTTACTTCTGGGCCAGAAAGTCATGGGTTCAAATCTGTTACAAAGGAGCTAAGCACCAAATTCTAGGCTGATGATTTGACGCAGTGCTGCACGGTTGAAGGAAACATCTTTCCAATGAGATCTTAAACTAAGGTCCTATTTACTCCCTTAGCAGGATCTCTCGATGGTGTTTTCAAGTGGAGAAGAGCAGTTAAACCTGGTGTCCTAGCCAATATTAATTTCCTGACCAACATCACTGAAAAAGATTATTTCCTTGTCATGTTCTGTCCCAGCTTCTGGCACCCTTCCCACCCTCCCCCATCTGCCTATCACCGACACCCCCCCTCCCCCGACTCACCTAGATCCAGCTATCAGTTATGAGCTCTTGCTCCACCCCTTCCCTCCACCTTTTTATCCCCTCTTTCTTTCAGTCCAGATGTAGGATCTCGACCCAAAATGTCAACTGTCCATTTGCCTCCACAGATGCTGCCTGACCTGCTGAGTTCCTCCAGCGTTTTGTGTGTTGCTCCAGATTCCAGCATCTGCAGAGTCTCTTGTGTCTCAAAAAGTACTTTCTTGGCTGTAAATTGATTTTGGGGCAATGTGAAATGTGCCTTTTGTAAAGGCCAACATTTATTGCCCATCACTAATTGCCCTTGAGAAAGTGGTGATTTGCCTCCTTCTTCAGCTGCTACACTCCTTCTGGTGAATTGGCTCCTACAATGAAGTTAAGTAAGGAACTCCAGGATCGAAACGCAGTGATAACAAAGGAATGGTAATCGATTTTTGGTCAGGATAATGTTCTACTTGTAGAAGAACCTGCTGATGGTGATATTTCAATGCCCTGCTACTTTTGTCCTTCTTGGTGGTAGAGATCACGCATTTGGGAGGTACTGTTGGAATAATCACAGCAAGTAACTGTGGTGTATTTTGTAATTAGCACACACTGCAGCCACTGTGTGCCAGTGGTAATGACAGGTGTCATACAGTCTACTTTGTCCCAGATGTTGTTGAGCTCTGTGAGTTTTATTGGAGTCACTCTCATCTCTCAGAGAATTCCATCATGCTCCTGAAATTGTCCCCTAGATAACATTCTGATGCAGGTCTTCAACCTGAAACATTAACTCTGTTTCCACAGATGTTGCTGGTTATTGACTTCAGGAAGGGGGGACGGTGCAAGGTGCTGAGAATGAGAGAGTTGAGAACTTCACGTTCCTAGGGGTGAACATCAGCAATAGCCTATCCTGGTCCAACCACGTAGACACCACGGCCAAGAAAGCGCACCATCACCTCTACGTCCTCAGGAGGCTAAAGAAATTTGGCACGTCCCCTTTGACCATCAATCCACCATAGAAAGCATCATATCCAGGTGCATCACGGCTTGGTATGGCAACTGCTCTGCCTGTGACTGCAAG
>NC_067420.1:37539914-37570826 GCF_009764475.1 Pristis pectinata
TCCCATAGGGGAACCTAAAACTAGAGGGCATAAGTTTAAAGCGAGAGGGGAAATATTTAGAGGGGATCTGGGAGACAAGTTTTTCCACACAGAGGGCAGTGGGTATATGGAGGAAGCTGCCAGACGAAGTGGTAGAGGTGGTTACAATATTTAAAAGACATTTGGACAGGTATGTGGTTAGGAAAAGTTTAGAGGGATATGGACCAAATGCAGGCAAGTGGGACTAGCTCAGGAAGATACTTTGGTCAGCATGGATAGTTGGGCTGAAGGGCCTGTTTCCATGCTGTATAAATCTATGACTCTAAAACAAGCCGAGCTAATATCACAGATGGATGACTGATACAGACCGAGAAATCAAGATACCTGAAGTTGTAGAATTCAATATTGAGTTCAAATTGAACCTAGTTCACCAGAGCTGTGAGGCAGCCATTCTTCGACTGTGACATTTCGCTGCCCTGTTAGCTATAGCTGTGAATTGCATCCAATTCTGATTACCTCACTTTAAGAAGGATGTTAAACTCCTGCAGAGGGTGCATAAAAGATCTACTGGAATTCCTTCAGGCCAGAGGGCTGTGATTTATCTTCCAGCAGGGAACATGTTGTTTTCTCTGTTTCCATGCATGTGTTCATGTTGTGATCCCACTGCACAGCAGAGTGAAATGTTAACCTGCTTCTCGACAATATAACAATTTCACATATATTCAGCTTGGAGCAACACCTTAGAGACTCAACATGTTAGTAGTGAGTGTATTGCCTGGTAAATAAACTTTTAGTCTTCTTGGATATATATTTGCTATGTCTCAATGCCTTCTTAAAGACATTACAAATTGGCAAATTGGATGTTAAAGGATTGCTGAAGAACACCGATGATTTTTGTGTGGCAAATTTTAGGTGAGTTTGAACACAAACTTTTTTTTTCCACAGTGTTTTCTTGTGACCACCGACACGGAATCTCAATTGTTGAAGACTTACACTTATACCAACAATTATACATAGTACTCCAAGCCACAGTGGCATGGCATAGTGCCATTGACTTACCATTGGACTACACCAACTTTAGCTGTGCCACTGTTGAATAGAAGAGGGTAATATGGCTGCCTGACTGGCTATATCAGGAGGCTCAGCATTTATGACTGAATCTGAGCAGCATTCAGATCATGCGTCAAACAAATGGATGTACTCTTTTTGAATAAACTATACCCAAGAGGCTGAAAGGGGAATTGATATTGTGAGAGCCCAAATAATGTAATATAAGAGCACAAAAATGCAATACTTGACAGATATTGGGGGAGAAGTATATGGCATGGTGAAAATTCTTCTCATATCACACAGGATGAAAAGTGTCTGTTTAAAGATGTTCTGCAGAAATGAGAAAATCACTTTAATGCAAAGTTGACAGAAATAGCTCAAAGTCATAAGCAACCAGAAGCAGTGTGAGACAAATGATGAGTGCATTGTTTTGTTAAAGGTACCTTCTTATATCTAGCCTCAGGCTAAAGAATCTAAAATATTTCTATTGCCAGTACCCAAAAGCTATGGTTTCTCAAGATCCACCTTATGCTTGACCATGACAGGATTCCTCAGTCCTGTTCTGGGAGACCTACTGTGTCTTCCGATTGTCTTTCAAAATTTGAATGACTTAAATACTACATTAAGTATATTAAAAACGTCAAGTGTTAGAACCACAATTCTCTGAATATGGCCACTCAATATGAAAATCTTGATCAACAAGCAATCTGCTGGAAGAACTCAACGGGTCAAGCAACATCTGTAGGAGGGAAGGAATTGTCGACATTTTGGGTCAAACCCTGCATCGGGACTGACAGTGGAGAGGTGAGATGGCCAGTATAAAGAGGAGAAGGGGAGAGGCAAGATAGGATTCCAAGGTGATTGGTGGACTGAGGCGGGGTGTAAGATGACAGGCAGGTAGTGCCAGGTAGGGGAGATTCCGAGGTGATTGGTGGACTGAGGAGGGTGTTCCAAGGTGATTGGTGCACTTGATAGCCAACTAGCATCAAGAAAGAGGCATGAATATTTATATTTGTCAGAAGATTTCCTTGCGCAAAATGCAATGTTTTACTGTTACATCAGATACAAGTTTTGAACATGAGTAATAAAGCCTAAATTACAACTTTATCATATTCCTGGGAACCATCTCCACAACTAGTCCATTCCAACTGCAGGTCTTTAGGGTAAATGTCTTCTCCCTTGGTGGTCTCATCTAAGAGGTGACAGATCAGAGACTACTATTAAACATTTAGGCTTGGAAGGCTTAACATATGAGGATCATTTGATTCAATGGAGTTCATAAGGATGAGGGGGGATCTCATTGAAACTTACCAAATACTGAAAGGCCTGGATAGAGTGGACGTGGAGAGAATGTTTCCATTAGTAGAAGAGTCTAGGATCAGAGTGTATAGCCTCAAAATAAAGGAACTTCCCTTTAGAACTGAGATGAAGAGGAATTTCATCAGCCAGAAGATGGGGAATCTGTGGAATTCATTGCCACAGAGGGCTGTGGAGGCCAGGTCATTGGGTGTATTTAAGGCAGAGATTGATAGCTTCCTGGTTGGTAAGGGATTAAGGGTTATGGGGAGAAGGTGGGAGAATGGGGTTGAAAAAAAACAGCTATGACTGAATGTCAGAACAGACTCGATGGACTGAGTGACCTAATTTCTGCTCTTATATCTTATGATCAACTTTCGTGAATCACAAACCTTACAAATACCATTCATCACATTAGGCAATCCCAGTACATCTGTTGATTAGTCCAATTAAAAATCAAGTTCTTTGTACTGTTTTATTTCCTCCAATTTGGAATTCTGAATATTACAGATGTCCTGAATTCTTTTCGCAAGTGTATCATTTGAGAGGGAAATAGAACGAACTTTTCTGAATGCTTTTTCACCTAGATGTCTTTCACATAAGGCTTGATAAGGTCCTCTCTGACACTACGGGGTTTCATCTGCTTTGCTGTATGCAGTTCAATGCCTAAATAACCAGATTATTTAATTAATAAACATAAAATAATATAATGCAAATGCCAATACAATGGCTTAAAGAAAAAGGCATTATGTTCATAATGCTGGCTTGCATAGCTATTGTTCAGATTCTACCAGTGGCTTTTGTTTTCGTTTATGAGCCTGTAAAGAACTGGGCAGCACAGTGCCGCAGCCAGTAGAGCTGCTGCCTCACACGCCAGAGACCCAGGTTCAATCCTGACCTTGGGTGCTGTCTGTGTGGACTTTGCACAATCTCACTGTGACCACGTCTCAATGATGTGCAGGTTAGTGCGTTAACTGACCACTGTAAATTGTCCTTAGTGTGCAGGTGAGTGGTAGAATCTGAGAGGAGTTAATGAGGAAGTGGAGAGAATTTAAAAATGGGATTATTGTAGGATTAGTGTAAATGGATGGTTGTTGGTCAGCATGGTCTCAGTGGGCTGAAGGGCCTGTTTCCGCACTGTACCTCTCTATGACTCTATGAACTGGTAGGGTCTTTGAAAACTAGCACACATTTAAAACATTAAACATCATTTGAACTTATATTTTCACTGTTGAAGAACTGCTTACCATACCATAGAACCATAGAACCATACAGCACAAAACAGGCCCTTCGGCCCACCATGTTGTGCCATCCATCAAACCACCCTCACACTATCTAACCCTTTCCTCCCGCATATCCCTCTATCTCACATTCCTCCATATGCCTATCCAACAAGCTCTTGAACCTGTCCAATGTATCTGCCTCCACCACCACCCCAGGCAGTGCATTCCATGCACCAACCACTCTCTGGGTGAAAAACCTCCCCCTGACATCTCCCCTGAACCTCCCACCCATAACCTTAAAGTCATGACCTCTTGTCTTGAGCATTGGTGCCCTGGAAAGGAGGCGCTGACTGTCTACTCTAGCTATTCCTCTCAATATTTTATATACCTCTATCATGTCTCCTCTCATCCTCCTCCTTTCCAGTGAATAAAGCCCTAGCACCTTAAGCCTCTCCTCATATTCCATACACTCTAATCCAGGCAGCATCCTGGCAAATTTCCTCTGCACCCTCTCCAATGCCTCCACATCCTTCCTATAATGCGGCGACCAGAACTGAACACAGTACTCTAAGTGTGGTCTAACTAGAGTTTTGTAAAGCTGCATCATCACTTTGCGGCTCTTAAACTCAATCCCACGACTTATGAAAGCTAACATCTCATAGGCCTTCTTAACTGCTCTATCCACCTGTGAGGCAACTTTCAGTGAACTGTGAATATGAACCCCCAGATCCCCCTGCTCCTCCACACTGCCAAGTACCTTGCCATTTACCCTGTACTCTGCCCTGGAGTTTGTCCTTCCAAAGTGTACCACCTCACACTTCTCCAGATTGAACTCCATTTGCCACTTGTCAGCCCGGCTCTGCATCCTATCAATATCCCTCTGTAAGCTCTGACAGCCCTCCACACTATCCACAACACTGCTGATCTTAGTGTCGTCCGCAAACTTACTAACCCAGCCTTCCACCCCCTCATCTAAGTCATCTATAAATATCACAAAAAGTAGAGGTCCTAGAACCGATCCCTGTGGGACACCACTAGTTACTGCCCTCCAATCTGAGGGCACTCCCTCCACCACAACCCTCTGCTTTCTACAGGCAAGCCAATTCCTAATCCACACAGCCAAGCTTCCCTGGATCCCTTGGCCCCTGACCTTCTGAAGAAGCCTACCATGATAAGCCTTACTGATATTAAATGTTCATTTCTCAAAAAATATGAAAAGGTTTTCTTCTTTTGCACTTTAAATGTTTCATTACCAAAGTCAAATGAAGGTTTCTACAATAAGAAGTAGTACCTTGGTTTGAAGGTTGATGCCAATGGGGTGCAACCAGCCATCACCCACCCCTGAAAATATTACAGCACTAGGCTTGATCCTAGAGATGGTACACTATTACCTGTGACTCTTCCCAGATTTTGCTCACACCATCCCATCAATTTTTGAAAAAGAATGTGAATTGAACGTGCAGCAAGGAGCAAAAAAGTAGACGTGATGAATGCCAGAAAAGCTCAACAAGCAAAATTCTCCTTTTTCAGTACAAGCAAGTTTAAGTTGGCATGTGATGTGTCAAGTTATAGTATAGGTTGAGTAACAAGCAATGTGATGGATGATGGATGATGGACAAGAAAAGCCTGTAGCTTTCACTTCTCAAATTCTCACAAAGTCTGAGCACAATTATGCACAAATCAATAAAGAAGCATTTGCAATGGCATTTGGAATTAAGAAATTCCATCAGTTTTTGTAAGGCAGACTCTTTGCTCAAGTAATCTATTGTAAGCCACTGCCAATAATATTGGGTCCCAATTCAGCAACACTGAGGGCACAATATGGGCAATGATTTGCAACATGACTGTACAATTGAAGCGAATAGGAAATGGAGCATGTGATTTTGGTACTTGTTCCAGTATTTGTATGGGTGGGAGGAGAGTCATCATTTGAAATTTATTTTTGTTATTTTCCTAACTTCAAGACACAACTAAAAATAAACTGTTTGGTGATAATAGTACAATGATTTGTATGGGTGTGAACACTGAGAGCTTCAGGGACATTGCTTAATCATAATTTCCTTCGCCACTCATCAAAGAATTTGCAACATTAACAAAAAGTTGCACAAGAAACTTCTAGGCTTTTGAAGAAGGAGCAGGGAAACACCACCAGCTTCAAGAGCCTGCTCGAATCACACGTCACCCCGATGAGGAAATATATCACTGTTCCTTCATTGTTGCTGGGTCAAAATTCAACAGCAGAGTGAGAATACCTTCAATATGTGATCTGCAGTAATTCAAGGAAGTGGCTCATCACCACCACCTTCTGGGGGTCAATTAGGGATTGCAGTAAATGCTGGCTTGTTGTGGCACCAAGAATGAATAAAAAGACGGCTCAGAGATCCAAGGCAAAGCCAGGCAGTGTGAGATAAATGGAGAAGCATATACAAACAAGCAGCGATTTGTGAAAATGACCCACACCAATTGTTTCTGTTAACCGTGTAATTTTCAATGAGGTAACGAAAAGAATCATCCAATGAAAATTCTGACTTCCCACCTCTCCCTCCTCATTTAAAAGGTTCTTTAAAACTTTCTCTTTGACCGAGCCTTCAGTTATTCCTGATAATATCTCATGATATGCCTAGGCATTAATTTTTGTTTGATAACACCATGGCATGCTTTCACCATGGTACATGATAAAATTACAGCATCAAAGGTACAGGTAAGATTCTACACAGTGGGAGAAAAAAAAATTGGAGCATACACTCATACGATGAATCACATTAAATTGGCCAAGAGTGAAGCAAGGTTGAACAGGAGGTGACAATAGACCCAATACATGCCGTGTGGCATAACAATTCTGAAATCTAGCAGAAAGTTGAGTTGCCAATTCAGTTGAGTATAACGGGAAGTCCATAAGCTAAGGCTCTATTTTCTACTAAAGCTCTATCGTGCATTGAAACTTTTATTCCCTTCTGGAAATTAAGGCACAACTGATCCCAAGTCCTAGAAGATGTGCGTAGAAGGGACAGAGCTGATCTCTGAAGTCAGTGGAATAGTTTCCTTGCGAGCTGCCAAACTTTCATCCCATTTCAACTCCATTTTGTCTAAAATGCTGACACACATCTTGAAACTCAGTCCCTGTTGCCCATTCCCCTACTGATCTGTACTGCCCCCTGGCTCCAACATTAAATGGTCCTCTTCTATAAATTCCTTCTTCTGCAAACTCCTTCAGTCCTCCACCCCATTACTCAGTTGCTCTGACTTCAAGTCTCCATGTAAAATCCTTTCAAGTTGCTCCTCTCTGGATGGGACATCTGGCAGCCATTGCAGCACTAACCTTTGGACCTTCTCACCTTTATGTCTGAGCCTCTCGTCTCCTTTCTCCATGTTTATAAGCCTCCTCAGCACCCAACATTCTGAGTGTTATTGTCTATCATTTGTATTCTATCCTTTTTGGATGGTTGCCTGCAGCCTGTTCATGATTTACTTTACAACATTTCTTGATGTTCAGCGTCAGTTGTGGCTCAGTGATTGGGATATTTACTTCTGGGCCAGAAAGTCATGGGTTCAAATCTGTTACAAAGGAGCTAAGCACCAAATTCTAGGCTGATGATTTGACGCAGTGCTGCACGGTTGAAGGAAACATCTTTCCAATGAGATCTTAAACTAAGGTCCTATTTACTCCCTTAGCAGGATCTCTCGATGGTGTTTTCAAGTGGAGAAGAGCAGTTAAACCTGGTGTCCTAGCCAATATTAATTTCCTGACCAACATCACTGAAAAAGATTATTTCCTTGTCATGTTCTGTCCCAGCTTCTGGCACCCTTCCCACCCTCCCCCATCTGCCTATCACCGACACCCCCCCTCCCCCGACTCACCTAGATCCAGCTATCAGTTATGAGCTCTTGCTCCACCCCTTCCCTCCACCTTTTTATCCCCTCTTTCTTTCAGTCCAGATGTAGGATCTCGACCCAAAATGTCAACTGTCCATTTGCCTCCACAGATGCTGCCTGACCTGCTGAGTTCCTCCAGCGTTTTGTGTGTTGCTCCAGATTCCAGCATCTGCAGAGTCTCTTGTGTCTCAAAAAGTACTTTCTTGGCTGTAAATTGATTTTGGGGCAATGTGAAATGTGCCTTTTGTAAAGGCCAACATTTATTGCCCATCACTAATTGCCCTTGAGAAAGTGGTGATTTGCCTCCTTCTTCAGCTGCTACACTCCTTCTGGTGAATTGGCTCCTACAATGAAGTTAAGTAAGGAACTCCAGGATCGAAACGCAGTGATAACAAAGGAATGGTAATCGATTTTTGGTCAGGATAATGTTCTACTTGTAGAAGAACCTGCTGATGGTGATATTTCAATGCCCTGCTACTTTTGTCCTTCTTGGTGGTAGAGATCACGCATTTGGGAGGTACTGTTGGAATAATCACAGCAAGTAACTGTGGTGTATTTTGTAATTAGCACACACTGCAGCCACTGTGTGCCAGTGGTAATGACAGGTGTCATACAGTCTACTTTGTCCCAGATGTTGTTGAGCTCTGTGAGTTTTATTGGAGTCACTCTCATCTCTCAGAGAATTCCATCATGCTCCTGAAATTGTCCCCTAGATAACATTCTGATGCAGGTCTTCAACCTGAAACATTAACTCTGTTTCCACAGATGTTGCTGGTTATTGACTTCAGGAAGGGGGGACGGTGCAAGGTGCTGAGAATGAGAGAGTTGAGAACTTCACGTTCCTAGGGGTGAACATCAGCAATAGCCTATCCTGGTCCAACCACGTAGACACCACGGCCAAGAAAGCGCACCATCACCTCTACGTCCTCAGGAGGCTAAAGAAATTTGGCACGTCCCCTTTGACCATCAATCCACCATAGAAAGCATCATATCCAGGTGCATCACGGCTTGGTATGGCAACTGCTCTGCCTGTGACTGCAAGAAACTCCAGAGAGCTGTGGACACAGCTCAGCACATCACGGAAACCAGCATCCCCTCCGTGGAGTCTACCTGGACTTCTCACTGCCTCTGTAAAGCAGCCAACATAATCAAAGACCCTACCTACCCCAGACGTTTTCTCTTCTTCCCCTCCCTTCGGGCAGAAGATACAGAAGCCTGAAAGCACATACCACAAGGCTCAGCTTCTATCCCGCTGTTATAAGACTATTGAACGGTCTCTTAGTATGATAAGATGGACCCTTGACATCACAATCTACCTTGTTTTGGCCTTGCACCTTATTGTCTGCCAGCACTGCACTTTCCCTGTAACCGTAACACCTTATTCTGCATTCTGTTATTGTTTTCCCTTGTACTACCTCAATGCACTGTTTAGATGCAATGATTTCCAGCATTCATGTTTTTTATTCATTTTGTGTAGATGATGAAAGACCTTTGGGTTTCAGGAAATGAGTCACTTTGCTTTTATAACCAGTATTTATGTGATGGTCCTATTGAGTTTCTGGCAAAGGATACTGACTACAGGCTGGTGGTGGCAATGTCAGGGGTAAGCGGTTAGAATATCCTTTGTTAGAGATAAACATTGCCTTCCTAACACCTATGTGTTGGAAATGTTTGAATGTTGTCTAGGTCTTGGTGAATGCTGCCACTTTGTTATTAGATGCCATGTTGTAATGTACTGGAACAGCTTGGCTACAGGAAGGCACATCTTCAGTATCATAGCTGAGATGCTCTTTGCTGCATCCAATAGCCTCAATGCGGCAGTAGAGGAGGCCGTGTATAGACATATCAGTGTGGGAGTGGGATGTGGAATTGAAGTGGCTAGCCACCAGGAGATCCTGGCTTTTGCGGCGGATGGAGCGAAGGTGCTCGACGAAGCGGCCACCAGATCTCACCGATGCGGAGGAGGCCTCACTGGGAGCACCAGATGCAGTAAATGGCACCCTTGGATTCACAGGTGAAGCGGTGCCTCCACAATTCCACATCCCACTCCCATACTGACATGTCTATCCAAGCCCTCCTCTACTGCCACGTTGAGGCCAGACACAGGTTGGAGGAACAACACCTTATATTTCGCCTTGATAGCCTCCAACCTGATGGCCTCAACATTGATTTCTCTAACTTCCAGTTACTCTTCCCCTTCCCCTCTTTGGTTTCCCTTTCCTTCTTCCTCAGCCCTTTGCCTCTTCTACCTCTCACCTCCCAGCTTCTTACATCACACTCTCTTTCACCCCCCCCCCCTCCACTCACCTACCTTCCCCCTCTCACCTGGACTCACCTATCACTTGCCAGCTTGCGCTCCTCCCCCTCCCCCAATTTTCTTATTCTGGCTTCTGCCCTCTTCCTCTCCAGTCCTGATGAAGGGTCTCAGCCTGAAACGTCGACTGTTTATTTCCCTCCATAGATGCTGCCTGACCTGCTGAGTTCCTCCAGCATTTTGTGTGTGTTGCTCCAGATTCCAGAATCTGCAGAATCTCTTGTGTCTCAATTGATGTACTATTTAGGATTAAATCAGAATCGAAGAGCGTTAATGTAAACTGCAGAGGGCAGATACAAAATAAGTTAGGTATGAAAGGATTCCCGTCTCATATATAGCATTGAAAAAACTTGACAAATTGCTTCAGCTTGAGTTGACTCAGCTTCTGAAATGTTTGACTAAAATTGCAAGAACTGCGGTTGTCTGCTGCATGCAACTCTGCTACTGCAACAAAACATTTATTAAGCAACTTTAACATGTAAAATGCCTTGTGCTAGTGTTTCATGGGAGTGCTATCAACTAACTTCAGTACCAAGGCTTATAAAGAGATATTGTGACTAGTGGCCTAGTGCTTGGTCAAAGAGGCAGACCTAAATTTGGAACTTGGGGGAAGTCGGGAATTGGAGGAATGCAGAGATCTCTCGGGGTGGCAGTGCTGAGGAAGGTCACACAGACATAGATCCTGACCCTGGGTGTGGTTTCTGTAGAGTTTGCATGTTCTTTCCACGACTGTTTGGGTTTCGCTCAAGTGTTCTGACTTCCTCCCACATCCCAAAGGTGTGCTGCTAGGTTAAGTGGCTACTGTTGTTTACCCCCCTTGGGAAAAGAATCAAGATGGACTGGAGGGGTATGTGCAAGAAAAACTGCAGGGGTAAAGGGAAATAAGGAAGAATGGGACTGATGGGATTGCTCTATTGGAGGCAGCATAGATTTGATGGGCTGAATGGCCTTCTTCTGCACTGTAATAAGTAAATCAGCAATCAGTGAGGCTTTTTCGCTATGTGGCTATCCATTAAATGAAAATCAAAATGATGAAAATCTAAAATAAAAACAAAAATTGCTGGAAATATTCAGCAGGTCAAGCCACATCTGTGAGAAGAGAATCAGAGTTAACATTTTAGGTCAAAGGTATGCATTAACTGGATGAATGTAAACATTCCCTACCAGTTTAGGATTGGCTTTTTTTTAAAATACCCATATAAGGCAAAATTTCAAAGCCTTTTGTTTACAAAAGAGGAAACAAGACAATATTGGAGTTACTAAAGTATCATGCAAATCAGGAAGCAGTCACGTTATTTACAGTATTGGTGATTGAACACCAAGCTGTGTAAGTGACTGCTCAGGGCACGGAGAGGAGTGTAAACACAGTTTACAATACAGCTCAGTTTCTTTTCTATTTATTCATCAGGTTAGAGGTACAGAAAAATATAGAACAGGAGCAGCATCAGAAATTATGACTCTGGACCAAGCCACGTCTCTGTAAATAATGAAGTAAGTAAATCATTTTACTTTTTCCATGTAGGTAAGGTTCCATGCTCAAAGTAAAATAGATTGAAATAATTTTGATTAACAGTGCTGTTTTTATTACTGAACAAAAAATAAACTTCGAAACATTTACCTTTGGATTAGTTGGCCTTTTCACTCTGTGGTACTGAGCAGTAGAGATGAAAATTTCACCACATTTGATCCCTGGTCTGAGCTAAGGTAGGTTGGACAGAATATTAGGAGGTGCATCCAACTGACCTGTCTCTAATGAAGACGTAACTCAGCAGTGCTCCTGGAGATACAAGAGACTGCAGATTCTGAAATCTGGAGCAACAAACAAAATGCTGGAGGAACTCAGCAGGTCAGGCAGCATCTGTGGAGGGAAATGGACAGTCGACATTTCTGGTCGAGATCCTTCATCCGTCGAGATGTAGGGTCTCGACCCGAAACGTCGACTGTCCAGTTCCTTCCACAGGTGCTGCCTGACCTGCTGAGTTCCTCCAGCACTTTGTTTGTTGTTTCAGTATAGAGTCATAGAGCAATACAGCACGGATACAGGCCCTTCAGCCGACCACGGTGCCCACCCAGCTAGACCCAATTTCCTGCGTTTAGCCTGTATCCCTCTAACCCCCACCCCTCTATGTACCTATCCAAGTGTATCTTAAATGATACTGTTGTACCTACCTCAACCTCTTCCTCTGGCAGCTCTCGTTCCACATACCACCCTCTGGGTGAAGAAATTGCCCCTTGGGTCCCTTTTTAAAATCTTTCCCTTCTCACCCTAAACCTATGCCCCCTTGTTTTGGACTCCCCTACCCTGGGGAAAAGACTGTCACCATCCACTTTATCTATGCCTCTCATAATTTTAAACACTGTTCCTGGTTTTCATCGATAATTAATGGCTGCTGCAGGAAGGGCCAGGTTAATCTCCAATGTTTTCCATGGTGGAGTAACAATGGGATTCACCATCTAGTTCACAACGGAAACATAATCACTCAAAGAGATCCTATTAGCCTTGCCCATTCCTCCTCCCATCCCCCACCCTCATCCTCATCCTCAAACCTTCACCCCATCCTTTCTCTCTCCTCAACTGTCACCCAACACTTCACCACTTTCCCAGAAAAGATGCAGGTGAAGGAATCATGAGAAAAGGAGGGGAAAAAGGGTGGCCACCAACAACATCGAGTGCAACAATTACACATAGTATTATAAGTAATCAAGAAAACTCCCAGTCCCCATCTGGTTATCTGAAGTGTCACTAAAATAGAACATAGAACAGTTCCGCACTGGACAGGCCATCCCGCCCACGATGTTGTGCCGATCTTGATGCCAATTTAAATTAAATGTCCTCTTCCCGTGTATCATCCATATCCCTCCATTCCCTTCATATTCATGAGTCTATCTAAAAGCCTCTTAAACTCCACCAAACTGCCTACTTCCACTACAACCCCTGGTAACCCATTCCAGACACCTACCACTCTCTGCATAAAAAACTTGCCCCTCATGTCGCCTTTAAACTTCCCCCCTCCGACATTAAAATCATGTCCTCTGGTGTTTGACATTTCTACCCTGGGGAAAAGATTCTGACTGTCTACTCTATGTCTCTCATGATTTTAAAAACCTCTGTCAGGGTTGTATGTAAATCAGGATTGTATGTATGTAATCTCTTCCAATGGATCAAGGATCTACCTGCTACAATACCGTAGTGCACTAACCAAAAAATGTTTAATTCCTAGTCTGGAAGTGACCCAACAGTAATTAGGGGAGAAATTTCTTTAGTTAACAGTGCTAAATATGGCCATGTCAGCTGCCAGTTGAACTCACATTTGTACACTTGATCCCATTTAAAGCTGAATATGTGAAGTTAAAATTAACCAGCAGCTAGTCTTCCAGGACAGGAATAGTGTCTTTTGGACAAATTCAAGATAAATATCATTCCTGATGGGTGGAAGGATAGGATAGGTGCACACTGTGATGCCTCCCATGGTTGAATATCCTGCTAGTAACAGGAACTGTTGCCCATAAAGTTACAAGAGACTACATATTTAAGGAGTCCAGAGGGGATAAATTTAAATAATTACCCAAGAACAGTGGGTTTGGAGGGTCCAGACCCTCGAGGTTGTTGAGGACCTGAATCAATGCATTGCAAATTCCTCAGTACTTCATTGCTGCATTATTCAATTCTGCTCAAAGTACATAGTGCAACAAAGTCTTACTTTGTATTTTCTACATTCTAAAGGTATTCCGAAGTGAAATCTTCATGAAGTTATGCTTTTGGCTATACTTTGCTGGCCTAGTTTGTAACTCCTGATCAGCTGCAGGGCAGGTTGGAAATTTGTATTCTATGCAGCTGTTCCAGATGTAACTTGTAAACATGCGTGCCTTGCAGAAGGTGGTATTTTTCAAAAAGTTCAGGATAATAATTTGATAATTCTTTCTCCTGTGTGAATCAAAAGATTATTCTTCTTTTAAAATGGATAACTCTTGTTCCATTATGCTTACAACCATCATAATCCATTTAGACTGAATACCTCTTGATAAAGATTGGGAAGTATCCTATCAACCAAACTGCAATCATTTCAAAACAAACCTATGAGTTAGTTCCCATTCGGTATTATTCAGCAACATTTCAGTGTGAGCTTGGATAAACTCTACTTCCTCTGAATCAGAAAATTGTCAGCTTAAGTCTAGATTGACATTTTGGTGCTACACTGTTGGTGATGCACTTTGTTAGTGCCAAGATATTAGAGGTCATAGGAACATGAAATGCAAAACTGCATATAAACTTCAGAAATAGAAGCATGTACCGAATAGTGTAATAACAAGGTTAAGTTTCTGGACTAATATCTAAAGGGATTCTGAAGTGAAGTCTTCAGGAAATTGTGCTTTTGGCTGTACTTTGCTGACCCAACTTGTAACCCCTGATCAGCTGCAGGGCAGGTTGGAAATCAGACGTATTCAAAGCAGTTGTTCCACATGTAATGGGATCATTAACCATGTGTGCCTTGCAGAAGAGTCTGACTATTGATTATGAAGAAGTGAGTCTCTTATCCCACAATAGAAGCTGGAGGATTTAAATTCAAATAGTAAAATATCTATTACAATCATTTATGGTGAATGACAGAGACACTATGTTTGAAAATCCATCCAGTTCACTGTATTCTTTTCCTTCTATGACCCCACACCTACAGTCATGTATTCTGTTCCTAAATATCATATGACATGGTTTACTCATTTTAGTAAAGCCTGTTCTGCCTTTCTACCTGACCATCCGGTCTCCATACCTCTTGATTCTTTCAGTGGACGAATATCTGTTGACCTTAGCCCTGAGTAGCCATGGGTTTCTCCTCCTATCAGTCTTAACAAGACAACTCTCTGACTTGAGATTATGTGCTTACAAAAAGTCCTTCCTATGGACGGGGGAGAAAGGTGCCCCATCATGGTCATAAGGTGACCAAGGAGCAGAAAACTGAATAGAAAGCAATTAAGAACCCTTGGCCATATGCCAATCTGATATGAGTGCAGTCATCCAGTAGCTGTGAGTTAACAATCCAAAGGTGGTGACTTCAAGTCCTAACATGTCCTGCTGTGAAATTGAATTCAATAAATGGGAAATTTTTAATACCATAATAACAACAAATAACCTAGTGTAACAACAAACAGTTCATTAATGTCATCCAAGCAACAGGATATTCCAGCTCTTTCAGAATCAGAATCATGCTTATTATCACAACAACCTTGCACTCAAAGTCATTAGACCAAGGAATTGATTGTGGACTTCAGGAAAGGGAGGTCAGGAGAACACACATCAGTCTTCATTGAGGGGTCAGCAGTGGAAAGGGTGAGCAGCTTCAAGTTCCTGGGTGTCAACATCTCAGAGGATCTATCTTTGGCCCAACATACTGATGCAATCACGAAGAAGGCACGCCAGCACCTCTACTTTGTTAGGAGTTTGAGGAGATTTGGTATGTGACCAAAGACTCTTGCAAATTTCTACAGATGTACGGTGGAGAACATTCTAACTGGTTGCATCACCGCATGGTATAGAGGCTCCAATGAGCAGGATCGAAAGAGGCTGCAGAGGGTTGTAGACTCAGCCAGCTCCATCACGGGCACAACCCTCCCTGCCATCAAGGACATCTTCAAGAGGCAGTGCCTCAAGAAGGCGGCATCCATCATTAAGGTTCCTCACCATCCGGGACATGCTGGGTTACTACCATCGGGGAGGAGGTACAAGAGCCTGAAGACCCACACGCAACGTTTTAGGAACAGCTTCTTTCCCTCCGCCATCAGATTTCTGAACAGTCCATGAACACATGAACACTATCTCATTATTCTTTTTTTTGCACTATTTATTTATTTTGTAATTTATAGTAAGTTTTATGTCTTTGTACTACTGCTGCCGCAAAACAACAAATTTCACATTATATGTCCTCAGAATCAGAACCAGAATCAGGTTTATTATCACTGACATTTGTCGTGAAATTTATTGTTTTGCGGCAGCAGTACAGTGCAAGACATAAACTGTTCAGAAATCTGATGGTGGAGGGGAAGAAGCTGTTCCTAAATCGTTGAGTATGGGTCTTCAGGCTCCTGTACCACCTCTCCGATGGTAATAATGAGAAGAGGGCATGTCCTGGATGGTGAAGGTCCTTAGTGATAGATGCCACCTTCTAGAGGTACCACCTCTTGAAGATGTCCTTGATGGTGGGGAGAGTTGTGCCCGCGATAGAGCTGGCTGAGTCTACAACCCTCTGCAGCCTCTTGCGATGCTGTGCATTGGAGCATCCATACCAGGCTGTGATGCAACCAGTCAGAATGTTCTCTACCATACATCTATAGAAATTTGCAAGAGTCTTTGGTGAGGTACCAAATCTCCTCAAACTTCCAACGAAGTAGAGGCGCTGGTGTGCCTTCTTCGTGATTGCATCAATGTGTTGGGCCCAAGATAGATCCTCCAAAATGTTGACACCCAGGAGCTTGAAGTTGCTCACATTTGCACTCAATGAGGACTGGTGTGTGTTCTCCTGACTTCCCCTTTCTGAAGTTTGCAATCAATTCCTCAGTCTTGCTGATGTTGAGTGTGAGGATGTTGTTGCAACACCACTCAACCGGCCGAACTATCTCATTCCTGTATGCCTCCTCATCGCCATCTGAGATTTTACCAACAACAGCGGTATCATCTGCAAATTTATAGATGGTGCTTAAGCTATGCTTAGCCACACAGTCATGAGTGTAGAGAGAGTAGAGCAGTGGGCAAAGCACACATCCTTGAGGTGCATCTGTGTTGATTGTCAGCGAGGAGGAGATGTTATTTCCAATCTGCACTGACTGTGGTCTCCTGATAAGGAAGTGGAGGATTCAGTTGCAGAGGGAGTTACAGAGGCCCACTAATGCAACTAATGCAAAAGGAACATCTAGATATCTGAAATAGAAACAGAAAATGCTGGGGCTGAGTAAAGAAAGCTCTATTTTTCACATCTTCATGTTATATTTGGGCTGCAAAGGTTCAAGAGCAAAATCTTTTCCATTCCCTAACAGAATGTTAAGAAATACTGCCTTCAAAATGTATAAGAAAACAATAATTTTTGGGCTAGCTAACATCAACAAAAACACTCTGTCAGTTACATCTGTGTTAGAGATTCTAGAAGTTTATTGTGGAAGTAAGTTTGCCAAAGATACCATTTGTAAAAAAAAAGGGATGCGGTTTGGTAGGGACATTTATTGAAAGAAGAAATGGTTTTCAGTACCAATTAACTCACATTCTATGAGTGCAGTTTGATCAGAAGGATTTTTTAATATGTCATTAGATTGTGACAGTAATTGTCACTAAAATGATTCTGTTTAATGCCCATAAAGGTGATGCTAAATCTACTCAAATCCAGGGTGGTGGGTGGTGAAGGTGACCTCATCAATGTGTCAACTGTGTGCTATCATACACATGCCAGTGCATCTCCTCCCAATTGGGTAAAAGAAATGTTTTGTTGCAGTTAGGTGAAGCTACACATGGAGTATTCTACACAGTGTTGGTCACCTTATCCAATGAAGGATATACATAACCTGTAAATGTGACAAAGATTCACTGAATTAATTCCTGAGAGGGTGATCCTATGATAAGTGAGAGAACAGAATGGGACTACGTTCTCTGGAGTTGAGAAGTATGAGAAGCCATTTCATTGAAAATTAAAATATTTTTCGAAGCTTTACCAGGTAGAAGCTGAGAGGCTGTTTTCCCAAGTTGGACTAGCAGGATGGTGGTCAGAATCTCAGGTCAAAGGGTTGGCCATTTAGGAGTGAGAGAGGGAAAATCTTCTCTATCTAAAGGGCTATGATTCCTTGGAATCATCTACCTAAAGAGTTGAGGATGCTCAGTCATTCTGTACGTTCAAGTCAATAGATTGTGGGACACTAGGGAAGTCAGGGGAAGTGGGAGTAGAAATGAAAAGTAGAGATGATAATAGAAGTTCATCCATGACCTTACTGCAGGGCAGAGTAGCCTTTATAGGTTGGATACTCTACTCTACTCTCATTTCTTTGACATACATTTGAAATGCTGCTCATAGATTTTCCCTGAGAAAGTATGGGGGTGTTCACATCCTGTGGGTACAACAAAGTAATGGAGATGCTAATGAGATAGCTGAGGAATTAGCTAGCCTTCTGCTCCAATCTTCTCAGGAATGCCAGAAGAATTAGGCCCTGGTGAAGAGGAGCTAGTAAACGCCTGATCATGAAACAGCGGTGTCCTTTTTTTTTTAACTTTTGTGGACAGTGGAGGAGAGAATCAGGTATTTGAACCCATGTCATTCTGATCCTCTCTCTCAAGCCATGTATGAACAAATTCTGAAAGGCTGCAGCAATTCAAAGGTGACTATGCAACCATTTTACAATGGAAGATCAAGACTATCCCAAGCAGGTACATGGATTTGTCGTCCCTAATTTCCTGTGAAGACAAATATTAGACAAGTTACACTCAGAACACACTGTCATTATCAATATGAGAGCTTTTGATAGAAGCTCCATATATTGCTCAGGAATTCATTAAAAAATTAGAAGATCTAGTTTCAATGTGAACAATCTGTCAGGAGCATAGACAAGATGGACTCTTGACCTCACAATCTACCTTGTTGTGGCCTTGCACCTTATTGACTGCCTGCACTGTACTTTCTCTGTAACTGTATTCTGCATTCTGTTATTGTTTTCCTTTGTACTACCTCAATACACTGTTGTAATGAAATGATCTGCATGCATGGCATGCAAAACAAAGGTTTTCACTGTACCTCGGTACGTGTGACAATAATAAACCGATTTACCAATTTAGGAGATAGTGATCATAATATCATAAGATTTTGGAGCATTATGAAAGTTGGTCGAACTTAAAGTAAGTAAGTCACTGGGACTAGATGGGATGCTTCCTAGGATTTTGAGGGAAGTAGGGGAGAAAATCATGGTAGAACTGACCATAATTTTTCAATGCTTTTTGGACACTGGGGTGGTACCAGAAAACAGGAGAGCAGCAAATGTTAGTCCTTGCTCAATAAAGGAAGTAAGGATAAGTACGGCAACTATAGGCCAGACAATTTAACCCTAGTGGTGGGAAAGCTTTTAGAGACATTGATCTGGGACAGGATTAATAGTTACCTAGCAGAAAACGAATTAATTAAGGCAAGCCAGCACAGATTTGTTAAGGGCAAATTTTGTTTTACTAGTTTAATATAATTTTTTGCTGAAGTAATGGATAAATCTTATGAGCATAATACGGTTGATGTGGTGTACATGGACTTCCGAAAGGTTTTTGATTAGGTGCTACAAACAGGCTTATCAGCAAACTTGGAGTGCATGGAATATAAGGGACATTGATAGCATGGTTACAAAACTGGCTAGGTGACAGACAAAAGAGGGTTGTGGTGAATGGTTCCTTTACAAACTGGAGGAAGCTGGTTCAAGGAATTCCCCTGGGAGCGGTGTTGGGGCATTCCTATTCCCACCCTATCTTTACATTTGGGGGTAAAAGCCACAATCTTTAAATTTGTGGATGACACAAAACTTGTAAACTGTGAGCAGAGTAGTGATAGATTGCAGCAGTATACAGACAGGCTGATGGAACACAGAGAAAAAGGAGGTAATGCATTTTGCTAGGAGAATGAGGAGAGACAATATTGAATAAAGGATACAGTTCTAAAGGGGGTAGAGTAGCGGAGGGGTTGTGTGAATTGAAATAATTGAAAGTGGTAGGGCAAGTTAAGAAAGCAGTTAATAATGAGTTTTGAGGCTTGAGGCACAAAGTACAAAATCATACTGATTTTTTTATAAAACACAGGTCTGGCCTGAATTGGAATACTGTGTTCAATTCTGTTTGCCACGTTATAGGAAGCATATGAGGGTCGCTGACTCATGGTGAAGTTTAAATTCTCAACCATGTTTTCAAATTCATCCATAGCCAAGCATCTCTTTTGGAAAATGTAGCATCCAATTTTAACTAAAGCTCCACACCAGAAAGAACAACTAAATGAATATTCAAAATTAGTGAAGGAAAATTCCTGAAGGACAGGTACCTCATCACAGACTGTAAACTTATTAAAGGAAAATGTTCAAGATGTATAACATAATTGGCAAGATGAAAGAAGTGTGTAGACCATTCTAAACAATGTCTGTGGTATATCTGATGATCTTAATAGAATTACATTCACTGCACTTATCTATATGCTCTCACATTTTAGGTGTCTAAGTGTTCTTTTCTTTTCTTCTCAGATACAACAATTTGAAGATTTCTATTCCTTGCTGGAAAAAGTGTGCTAAGAAAACAAAACAAGTTCTGCAATTCTTATGGAGCACTTACTCCACTCCTACTCCAAGTGGCTGGCAGCAACTGCTTGTCCTCCTCCTGTCATGCTTGTGTATATGTGCCATCATCGGTGGGCTACTCCACAACTGGATGCTTTCATCTCTGAAGTACGAAGTGTACTTAAGCAACCGCATAACCATAGTGTTCACAATCATCATGTTCCTGCTTCTCTTCCTGGTCCACCCCATACGCTGCGCATTCACTATTGTGATCCCCACGTTAGGCACCAAACAAGGCCGTGATCTTCTCCTTTCTACGTGTTTCATGCTTGTAGCTGTCAACATAATCCCTAACATTATGGGTAACATCAAGATGGTTCTCAAGCTCCTTCAGTGCATTGCGATGACCTCAATCGAAAGCCTAGTGAACTCGACTAACAGTTTAAGGCATATTAAAAATAAGCTGGTTGAAGAACTGGTGAAGGTGCAGAAAATGGTAGGGGCCACTACATCGATAATGAAATGGGAATTAAATTCAAATGTCAATCAATTGGCAATGGAGAGCCAACTGCATGCAATTGGCAAAGATATCCAAAGCGATTTTTCTAAAGTTCAGACCACACTCAGTGAGATTACTCTGTACACCAACCGAGCACTCGCTGTCTTTTTTTTCTTTTACCTGGCTATCACATCAGTTTGGTATCTCAAGGGCTACCTGACAAATCTGGAGTTTGACAACGTGTACATAACTGGCAAGTTAGCTCACCTACTACGACCAAAGAAGGGGCAACATATACCGAAGCGAACTGCTAGTAAAAAGTTAATCAAATCCACAGGGTTAAAAATGTCCTCAGACGAAGTAGCCACATGTGTCAAGCAGATGGTGATCAGCACGGCATATCTAGCACTGTCCACAATTATCATAACAGCAGATTTTGTCATCTACACTTTCACATCGGAGGCCTTGCGTTGGACAGTTGACATTCCACCTGTACCTGTCGTTGTGGGATACGAATACAGAGTAATTATGCCTTTACTATATATTTTTTTTCATTGTTCTGCTTTTCTCCTGGAGGCATTGGCTATTATTCAGGTTAACAAAAAAAACCAACAGCACCGGGGATCACTTCCAGAAGGTTAGAACTAAAAAGCAGGTATAGGCGACCTCCACATTACAGGAGGGACAGGGATTGTGTTCCTAGAGAATGGTCAGGCACGGTAGTGTAGCAGTTAGCATAACGCTATTACAGTGCCAGCGACCTGGGTTCAATTCTGGCTGCCGTCTGTAAGGAGTTTGTACGTTCTCCCTGTGTCTGCGTGGGTTTCCTCCCAGTGCTCTGGTTTCCTCCCACATTCCAAAGACGTAGGGGTTAGGAAGTTGTGGGCATGCTATGTTGGCGCCGGAAGCGTGGCGACACTTGCGGGCCGCCCCCAGAACACTCTATGCAAAAGATGCATTTCACTGTGTGTTTTGATGTACATGTGACTAATAAAGACATCTTATATCACGATTTTCGTAACATGAGACCACATTATCTGCACATGCATGAAGAAACACAAGTTGGAAAAAAATAAATTTTATGTTGATTTATTTACTTTTTTCACATAAGTTTCATGAGAGTGAATTTTATTTCATATCATAAGCATTTGGGTAGTGACTTGTGAACTCTGTAAGGGCGAATTTCTGTAACCCGAACAAACCATAACACTGAGGTCACCTGTAACTTGTTCTAAGTCTGCATGACGTCTATTCACTCCCATCCAAGCGTGGTACAACTGAGTGACAGGGAGCTGTTTAGATGACCAGTAAAAATGCATTTAACTGGAACAGTGGGGTAGAAAGGACTGGAGAGATATTTGATGGAGTTAGACGAAGGGCAAATGGAGGTTCACAGGAACCATAAACACCAGCAGGGATTTGGTCACCCAAATGGCCATTATCTCTGTGCTATTTAGGACTATGAAAGCTGGTGTAACAATGTGCAAAGGATTCCAGAAGCAGATTTGTGAAGGTTTTCTGTTTTTGTAAATTCTCATAATATTCTAATTAAGTTCTAAAAGAATGCACTCATGATCTGACAAGATATGCTGACAGGAAAGAATGCTCACTACTTAATCGTTCTGGTTTAGTCATTGATTGGAAGAACTATTTACTTTTTCCAAATTCTTATATTTCCCTTGCTGCCTTCCATCCCTCCCATGGCCTAACTGAGAGGATGCTTTATTTTTCCCTCGGGAGCTCTTTGCTTCCGCAGGAACATATGGAATTAAAAGCTCTTACTTAAGTAACTCTGCCTCTGCAATCCTGCAATGGTTTTCTGTCCTTCCTTGTTAAACTGCTTCGGCCTAACTTATCTTCTCAGAGTTATATTAAAGTCTGCTCCACTCAATCAAACGTAAGTATGAATTAAGGACTTGTACTTCAGCAAATCCAGGATCGCCTAAAGTACTTTGCAGTCTATGAAGTACTTTTGAAGTGCAAGGTAAGAATAACCTTGCACTTCAATTTAAAGTTGCACACCACAAGTTTCCTCAAACTACAAGATAAAAACTGAATAATTTCAATTGATGATGTTGGTTCAGGAATAGCTATTGTCCAAGGCATGGTGTAGTCTTGCCTGATAACTCACATCATATCAGTTCTCCCCATGAGTAAATCAAATGATGTACAGTATTATATAAACACATACAGTACTCCTCAGATTTGTTCATTGTATTTTGGAGAAGTTCTATCTGTAGCTGTTAGCCATATAGAAGTTCCACTTGGGAGCTAAGAGTTTCTCTTCCCATGTGGGAAACAAATGTAGAGGCTATTAAAGAGGTACAAGCTATGCAAAAGCAGGAACTGGATGGGGAGATTAATATAGTTTTGCCAATTTTCTCTGTATTTATATGTAGGGTTTAGACCACCCCTCTGGCCCCCTTGCCTCAAAGCAGAACCTGGGAAATCATCCTTCCAGGATTATTGGACAGTTGAGACTGAGCTATAGACTTTTGATTTATCTGCAGACAAATAATTCATACCCCATGGTATTTTTTTTCAGGACAGAAGTGAAAATAGGTCCTGAAATTACATTGAAATTTTAGTTCTTCATTCCTACCAATGCCCTGAGGGAATTCTCCCAATCTCACAATGGGAAATTGGTAGAATGGGTGGGATTTCACCCTCTAGGGCTATCGCTTTCAGTAACCATACACATAGTCGCTAATGCTTTGTGATTTCCAGCCACTTTCATTCTGCCTCGCTCTGTGCATGAAAACAGCTAAACAATTCAAAATGATTCCATCATTAATAACATTCCTACCTCTATCTCACAAAGCCTCCTCTCAGCTTGGCACTGTGACTGCCCCTGAAGTTACATGCTGCTTCTAGCCTGAAACATAAAATGGGATCATAGAACAAAATAAGGACAAGATTGATTATAATACATTATCATTTGTTATTTGGGATAAAAATGTGAAATTTTCTCTATGGTTTTCCAGTTTCTGTATAGTAGATTCCCTTATCTGTGGCAAGCTTTTAAACATGAATTGGTCTTTTTCAGGTAATTGTGAGGACCCCATTTGAAGAAATTGTTAATTCAGGGACAGTCCAGAAGAAGGAAGCCAACTTCCCCTGGAATTTTATCTTTGTATCAGATAGATGCATATTTCAGCCCTCTCCCCCAGATATCCAGATCATCTGTACTGTCGGCCTACTCTACTTTATTGCTTATATTACAGTGTTTTTGGAAGCCTATGCCTTGCGAGCACGAAGAAAGATTTCTGCAAGCTTCTTTGAGCAACGGGAAGATGAAAGGGTCAAATATCTCCAGAAAAAACTGATGAACAATTCAGAAGATCAATTCAAAAACTGTACAGCTGTTTTCACTGTGTCAGAACAATGTCACGTAAGCTTTAAAGGGCAATTCAACATGTGACGGTAGGCTATTGGCTTGGCATTTTGAATTACATAAGAAAGAATTGTATTGCATAACATCTTGCATCATTTCAGGTCCCAACGCACTTGTACAGATGAAGTATTTGTAGTCTAATGTAGGAAAAGCAGCATCCAATTTGTGCTCAGCATGCTCCCAAAAACGACAATGCTATAATGTCAAGCTAGTCTGTTTCAGTAATTTTAATTGAGGAATAATTATGGGTCAGCGGACAGGGGGTTAACTTCTCTGCTCTTCTTTAACAGATGGAATCTATTACAGAATAAAAAACAGGACTAAAGAAGGATGTGTAAATGGGCGGTTGATGGTCGGTGTGGATTTGGCAGGCCTTTTCCATGTTGTATCTCTCTATGACTCCGTCCATCAGTGAGGAAAAACAGGGCCTTGGTTAATTGGTTGATCTGGAAAACCACATTTCTGACAGTGCAGCACTCCCTTGGCCCTGCCCTGAAGTGTTAGCCCAGATTTTGTGTTCATGTCTTTGAAGTGGAACTTGAACACTCTATTCATCTGAGAGATGGGAGCAAGCCATAGTGAACATAGAATCATAGAGCTATACAGCACGGAAACAGGCCCTTCAGCCCAACTCATCCATGCCAACCAAGTTGCCCAACTGAGCTAGTCCTGTTTGCCTACATTTGGCCCAGATCCCTCTAAACCTTTCCTATCAATGTACCTGTCCAAATGTCTTCTAAATGTTGTAATTATACCACCTTTACTACTTCCTCTGGCAGCTCATTCCATATATGCACCACCCTCTGTGTGAAGAAGTTGCCCTTTTAAATCTTACCCCTCTCACTTTAAACCTATGCCCTCAGATTTTGGACTCCCCTACACTGGGGAAAAGACTGTGGCCATTCACCTTATCTATGACCCTCATGATTTTATAAACCTCTGTAAGGTCACCTCTCAGCTTCCTATGCCCCAGGGAAAAACGTCCCAGCCTGTCCAGCTGCTCCTTATAACTCAAACCCTCTAAGTGCCAGTAACATCCTTGTAAATCTTTTTTACACCCTTTCCAGTTAATTGAAAGGCAGAGGATTAGGAAGTATATAAAAATTTTAGACTGACCGTGGACATGCTGTGAACATCCATGCAGGGGTGCTCATAGGCAGGGGTGTTCATATTCTAGTGCAGGACTGCACTAGAATAGCCCCAGATGCTGCATGGCTTGATGACTATCTCCAGAATTTTCGGATTTTATTTCAGATCTCCAGTATGCAGGTTTTTATTTTGCTTTTCAAATTGCACAATGTTGTCCTGGCACCTCCCAGAGGTACAGTTACAAATTACATCTGGTGATGTCACTAAAGGCAGCCAATAAATTTAACCATACACTCACCTTTCATGCACAGACAAGAAAGTTTCGTCTTGTGCACAAAGCATTTCACTGCCCACCAATAGATTACCTTGAGAATCACTCAGAATCCCTTGGCTATTCCAGGGATGAACCCTGTCATCTCTGACAGAGGGTTGTGGTGGAGGGAGTGCATTCGGATTGGAGGGCTGTGACTAGTGGTGTCCCACAGGGATCGGTTCTGGGACCTCTACTTTTTGTGATATTTATTAAGGACTTAGATGAGGGGGTGGAAGGGTGGGTTAGCAAGTTTGAAGATGACACAAAGATTGGTGGTGTTGTGAATAATGTGGAGGGCAGTCGAAGCTTACAGAGGGATATTGATAGGATGCAGAGCTGGGCTGACAAATGGTAGATGGAGTTCAATCCAGAGAAGTGTGAGGTGGTACACTTTGGAAGGACAAACTCCAAGGTGGAATACAAGGTAAATGGCAGGATTCTGGGCAGTGTAGAGGAGCTGAGGGATCTGGGGGTTCATATCCACAGATCACTGAAAGTTGCCACACAGGTGGATAGGGTAGTTAAGAAAGCTTATGGGATATTAGCTTTCATAAGTCATGAGATCGAGTTTAAGAGCCACGAAGTGATGATGCAGCTTTACAAAACTCTGGTTAGACCACACTTAGAGTACTGTGTCCAGTTCTGGTCACCTCATTATAGGAAGGATGTGGAGGCGTTGGAAAGGGTGCAGAGGAGATTTACCAGGATGCTGCCTGGATTAGAGAGTATGGATTATGAGGAGAGACTAAAGGAGCTAGGGCTTTACTCATTGGAGAGAAGGAGGATGAGGGGAGACATGATAGAGGGATACAAAATATTAAGAGGAATAGATAGAGTGGACAGCCAGTGCCTCTTTCCTAGGGCACCAATGCTCAATACAGGAGGGCATGGCTTTAAGGTAATGGGTGGGAAGTTCAAGGGAGACGTCAGAGGGAGGTTTTTCACCCAGAGGGTGGTTGGTGCATGGAATGCGCTGCCTGGGGTGGTGGTGGAGGCTGATACATTGGTAAAGTTCAAGAGATTGTTAGATAAGCATATGGAGGAATTTAAGATAGAGGGATATGTGGGAGGAAGGGGTTAGATAGACTTAGGAGTGGTTTGAGGGTCGGCACAACATGGTGGGCCAAAGGGCCTTTATTGTGCTGTATTGTTCTATGGTTCTATGGTATCATGTGTACAACCTCTAGATCTCCAGAGGCAATACCACTCAGAAATATTAAGGCCAAGACTGTGTCAAAGGCGCTTTTAAAATTTTTCATCTTAGTGGGTTTGTCTAAAGAAATTCAATCTGATCAAGGAAGTAATTTTATGTCAGGGCTATTTCAACAGTTAGTTTATGAGCTGGGAGCTAAGCAGATTGTATCATCTGCGTACCATCCAGAATCTCAAGGGGCTTTAGGAAGGTTCCATTCCACTCTCAAAAATATGATTAAGATCTTTTGTTTTGAAAACATGAAGGATTGGGATGAAGGAGTTCAGTTGCTCTTGTTTGCAGTAAGGGAGTCGGTGCAAGAATCCTTAGGGTTCAGTCCCTTTGAACTTGTGTTTGGACATCAGGTTAGAGGACCTTTAGTATTACTAAAGGAAGAGTGGATTAAAGAAGACATGCATTTAAATTTGTTGGATTACGTTCTGAAATTTAAAAACCGATTGCAGAGGGCTTGCCAGTTAGCAAGGGAAAATTTAAAAGCTACTCAGAGTAAGATGAAAACATGATATGATAAACACACCCGCTTAAGGACTTTCAAGCCTGGAGATAAGGTCTTGGTGTTTTTTCCTATTCAGACAAACCCTTTTCAAGTGAGATTTCATGGTCCTTACGAAGTTGAGTCTAAGGTTAGTGAGGTAAATTATGTAGTTAAAACATCTGACAGGAGAAGACAAACACAGCTCTGTCATGTAGACATGCTTAAACCTTATTGTGAAAAATCCACAGCTGTGTTGATATTAAATTGTCTGGAAAATCACTAGTTGATTCTGGTGAGAGTCATTTTAGACCAAACACTGTTTCTGCGAGACGGTCGAATGCGGATGTTTTGGACAACCTTGAAAAGAAATTGGCTCATTTACAACCTCAGCAAAAACAGCAAATGAAACAGTTAATTTTAAAATTTCAAGATTTATTCCCTGATGTTCCAAAGAGAACCCCAGTAGCTTACCATGATATTGATGTTGGAGATGCAGAGCCCATAAAACAGCACCCATATCGAATGAATGTAGAAAAGAGTAAACTTGTTGGCCAAGAGATTGAGTATATGTTAAAGAATGATATTATCAGACATTTCACTTCAAATTGAAGTTCACCTTGTGTTATGGTACCTAAACCAGATGGAAGTGTTTGGTTTTGCACTGATTATAGAAAAGTGAATGCTATAACCAAGTCAGATGCTTACCCTATCCCTAGGATGGATGATTGTATAGACAGGGTTGGAAAGGCTAAATTTCTTACAAAGATTGACCTATTAAAAGGGTACTGGTGTGTCCCATTGACAGATAGAGGAAGAGAGATTTCTGCCTTTGTAACACCTTCTGGATTGTATGAATACAATGTTTTGCCATTTGGAATGAAAAATGCTCCAGCAACATTTCAGAGAATGATTAATTCTGTGATTCAAGGGTTAGAACATACAGATGCCTATATTGATGACTTAGTTACCAGGAATGATACATGGGAAGCTCATATCTCTGCATTAGGAAAATTGTTTGAAAGACTTTCCAAAGCCAACCTTACAGTTAATTTGGCTAAGAGTAAATTTGGCCATGCTACTGTGACCTATCTTGGTTACGTTGTAGGTCAACGCAAGTTAGCCCCTTTTCAGGCAAAAGTTCAAGTAATCTCTGAGTTTCCCACTCCAACGGGTACGAGGACTGTTAGGAGATTTCTGGGAATGGTTGGATATTATCGCAGGTTTTGTAAGAATTTTGCTGATACTGCTCTTCCTTTAACTAATCTCCTGAAGAAGGGAGTGAAGTTTGTTTGGACAGAGCCTTGTCAGGAAGCATTTGAGAAACTTAAAGCCATTTTATGTCACCATCCTGTGCTCAAATCACCTGACTTTGAAAAGCCATTTTCATTAGCAGTAGATGCCAGTGATGAAGCTGCGGAAGCTGTGTTATTACAGAAGGATGACACTGATGGTGTTGACCATCCTGTAGCTTACTTTTCGAAGAAATCTAATGAGCATCAAAAGAATTATTCCACCATCGAGAAAGAATTATTGCCACTTATTTTGGCTTTGTAGCATTTTGGTGTTTATGTTTGCACAGCTCAGAAACCACTTACTATGTATACAGATCATAACCCATTGGTATTTCTGAGCAGAGTGAAAAACAAGAGCAGAAGATTGTTAAATTGGAGTTTCATTTTGAAAGAGTATGATCTCATGATAACTCAAATTAAAGGCAAAGATAATATAATTGCTGACTGCCTTTCCAGATGTTAAATTTGAAATGTATCTTTAATAATAGATTTTTTTTCTTGTCTATGATCATGTAATATGATAATTGTAACACATTGCTTTACTTATTGTAATCCACGGTTAAAATTTTGCTTTTGCAGATCAAAATTTTTCTTTGGGGGGGGGAGGTGTTACTAGTCAGGTTGCTACTTGGTGAGTGTCCCTTTAAGGCACCTGGACAGTAGTGCGGTAGTGTGTGTGTGTGTGTGTGTGGCTTTATCTGACTACTACAAGTGGGGGGGGGGGGGGAAGTGTCTATAACTGGAATGATGTAAAAGTCTGAAGGCGACTTCACTAACGTGCTGGCAATTGCACAGACTGAAAGAGAGAGAGAGCGAGTTGGTAGCACTGACTGCCAGTCTCTGTATCTACGAGTGAAGCACAATCGTTGTGACTGTCACTATACAATCCATGTATGGATTTTTGGAGCAATTTGTGGAGTCCACTTTGTTGTTAACCTATACAAGGAATCAGGTGTATCTGTGGGCGGCCACGTACCAACAGAAGTGGCAGATATCTCTGACTAAAAGCAACAGAGTTCTTCGGCGATTGAGGTGTCGTATTGTTCCATCGTGGGACTTGTGGATTTCGTAAACTCCTTCTCTCTACTTTCTCTACATTCTACTGTGGTTTTCAGAAGCCTTTTCTATTCGTTTTGCTCTGTGACTTGCTGAACTGAACTTTGAGAACTGTTCCTAGACTTGGGGTTTGGGAACTTGCCACACACACACTTCGGGTTTATTTTGGGGTCAATGTCTGATATCTAATGTTTTTATTTCTCTTATTATTACAAGTAGTTATTAAACAATAGATTCTAACATTTAAACCTGGTTCATTGTGTTCCTATTGTTGCTGGTACATAACACAACAGATACATGGACAGGAAAGGTTTAGAGGAAGATATGGGCCAAATGCAGGAAAGTGGGACTAGCCCAGATAGACAATGTGGTTGGCATTGACGAGATGAGCCAAAGGGCCTTTCTTCATGCTGTACACCTCCAAGACAGGAGTAAGGATTGGGCGATTTACATTTTTTCTGTTAATCAAGTCTAGTAAAATGTTCTTAATTACTTCTGTGCTTACTTTTTAATTACTTATTGTGCTCAGGAATCTCAGGGTTGATCTCAGGATAACAATCTCAGGATTGCTGTCAGTGCCACGTGATAGTGAAGGTAAGAATAGGAGGAGATGGCAGATGAATGCGTGGCTGAGGAGTTGGTGCAGGGGGCAAGGTTTTAGATTTTTGGATCATTGGGATCTCTTCTGGGGAAGGTGGGACCAGTACAGATTGGATGGGTTACACCTGAACTCGAGGGGAAGCAATATCCTTGCAGGCAGCTTTGCTAGTGTGGTTCAGGAGGGTTTAAACTAGTTTGCAAGGGGGATGGGAACCAGAGGAATAGGGCAGTGGAAGAAGTACATGGAGTAAAGCCAGATCTAACATATAGAGAGACTTTGAGGAAGGAGAAGCTGAGTATAGGGTATAAAAGTAGTAAGGTGGATGGGCTAAAGTGCATTTACTTAAATTCAAGAAGCATCAGTAATAAGGTTGATGAACTGAGAGCTTGGATAAATACATGAAACTATGATATTGTGGCTCTTACAGAGACTTGGCTGTCACCAGGGCAGGAATGGATACTGAATATTCCAGGATTTCAGTGTTTTAAAAGGGATAGGGAGGGGGGGAGAAGAGGAGGAGGGGTGGCATTACTGGTCAGGGATACTATTACAACTGCAGAAAGGGTGGATAATGTAGCAGGATCCTCTCTAGAGCCAGTACAGGTGGAAGTTAGGAACAAGAAAGGAGCAGTTACTCTACTGGGAGTATTCTATAGGCCCCCTGGTAGCAGCAAGGATACTGAGGAGCAGATCGGGAGGCAGATTTTGGAAAGGTGCAAAAATAACAGGGTTGTAATCATGGGAGATTTCAACTTCCCAAATATTGATTGGCACCTGCTTAGTACCAAAGGTTTAGATGGGGCAGAGTTTGTTAAGTGTGTCCAGGATGGATTCCTGTCACAGTATGTTGACAGGCCGACTAGAGGGAATGCCATATTAGATCTAGTATTAGGTAATGAACCGGGTCAGGTGACAGACCTCTCAGTGGCTGAGCATTTGGGGGACAGTGAACACCGCTCCCTAACCTTTAGCGTTGTCA